>NC_142931.1:49785661-49798161 GCF_046866305.1 Octopus bimaculoides | reverse complement strand
ACAACATTGACTTTCATACTCTCCACACCGACCGAATGTGGAAGAGTGATGAAATTTATGATGTTTATAGTTTCAGCCAACGCATTTGCAATTCATAAGAGACAGATACCCTTTTGTAAGATTGGCCTGCTGTAAGCATATTCTTACTCTATGGCAGCCATGAACATGCTAGAAACATGGTTCTTGGTGATTGTACCAATCCAGTAACTGCTCGAATATTGTTTAATATTTCATCCAAACCTCACCTTTCTGAAAACATTCGGCAATACAACTTTGTATATTTACTGAGTGATACAATTATCAGAGAAATATTTAAGTTATCCCTCTCAGTTGCTGAGATAAAAAAAAATATCAATAATTAATCATAATATTTTACTGATTTTTTTCATTACACTGTGGTTATCCTGGGATAGATTCTTCGAGTGTTTCATTCATCTTTTAGCCAGGAAAATTTTCTCTTGCAGAACAACTTATTTATAGGACATAAAAATATGATAATACGAATATAAACTACATCGTTTTCCCCACAAATGTATGCATAAATATTGTCTTAAGTGAATATACATATTTATGGTTATAGTCAAAATGTGAGCAGATTCTTGCTAATATATTCTACTCCAAAACTTATTGAATAACCCAATTGAACTCAGAACCATATTTGTAGATTTTTACCTACTTAACCACAAAATCACGTCTTTCATTGGCCAGTTCATTTTATTTTGTATTGTACTAAAGAAAGAAATAATTCAATTTATATGATTACCTATTATATCTTTATTAGCTGATTGGTCATTTGGGTGACTGTTCGACACAAATAACAATTAATCCCTGAAAATATATTTTCCTGATCAGAAGGATGAAAAGAAAGATGATACGATTCGAAATAGAATGTAAACCATAGAAAAATTAACAAAGAGCATTTACAGATATATATCATAAAGGAATGTACTAGTGTGGTCAAAATACTGATAGTTTTAAAGCTCCAAATGAAATTTTAATGGAAAGAGGAGGGCAGACTGAATCAGCTTTACTATACTGCTCTTATTGTTACTTACCGTAGACAAAGTAAAAGTTAACGTACAGTACGGAACTTGAACTTTGAACATATGGAAACGAAATTAAATATTACCTCATTTTTTTCTAAGGTTATATAGTAAACAGAGGGAGAATTAACAGTCATAATATTCATGTTCATTTTGTGATCATTAGTGACATAAGTGCTATGAAAAATTGAATAGTATAACACGCTTAATTAGTTGTTCGGTAGCTTTTACTAATAGACCCCTCGGAGAGGTGGCCTATTAGCATAAGTCACTTAACTATAAAACAAATTGCCTTACTGAAAAAGAATTTCGGTGCCTAAGCTACCCCACCACTAAAAATCAATTATTCAGCTTAGTCCAGTACTCAGATCGCAATGCAATGTAGTGTCTTTAACTTCTGCTTGGCGTTTTTCTAGCTTCATTGATTAGGTCATGTTGACATTGGCTGACTTCATTGAATATTGCGGGTTAAAAAGCATGAGAAATACTAAAGAACAAATACAAAACCAAAATTAGAAATGGCAAAGAAAAATTGTACACTTCCAGTGAGAACGTTGATGTGTTTTTTTATTTTATAAATTATTTATTTCTATTTTATATTAATTTATTTTTGTTTATTTCGATGATCTTTACCTCATTTATTGCACTTGATGTTTTGGTTTCAAACGACACTCAATGCAATATTTAATGTATAATCTAATGCAATGAATTAATTTCTTTAGTCAATATATATTTATTGGAACCTGTCTGAGTTCTCGCTCCTTCGACCCCATCTTCTCTCTCTCTTTCTCTCTTTATTTCTGTATCATCACTCCTCTTACTTTCTATCCTACCCAACGCTTCTCTTGTTTGCTTGATATTTAAAAAAATATTATGTTAGACTTTGATGAAAATTTCACCTTCGAACCACTTTGCTTTCATTTGTTTATATTTTTGCTTTGTGTTACTGTATCTTTTCATATTTGACAAGGATTAATTTTTTTGTTTCTTTAATGTTTCTTTCGAGCCTTGATAGCATCGAATACAAGTTGATTTATTTACATCTGTTCTAAGAGAATCTTAATTGATTGAATATTGAATTTATTTGTATTGAGAAAAAGAAAAAGAAGAAACAACAAATCTGTATTCTTCAAACCAAGCCTGCTATCTGATGACAAAATAACAACTGAAAAACCTCTTGAGGTTTTATTATTTCGTTGCCTTTATCATCTAATAATTCACAGTCTTTGATTGTTTCATTGATTTATTTCGGTCTATAACAAAGACTGAGAATAAAGATAGCAAGGTCGATAAATCTGTAACTCGCTGATAGCGGAGGCTGAAAGTTCGTAACCTGTCACTGCCAATGAGTAATGCTCTTAGATCTCAAATGGCCCAGCAATACTGCCAATAGATGTGTTTTTACTGAGCCTGCCATACTGAGTTTAATCCATTGTCGGACAATGTTTTGGTTATGATCACTACAAAAAAAAAATGAATTCTATAGAATTTTTGCAATATCGCAATGAATAATAGCTCATTGTTTTCAAAAAGTGTACAAGAGTCTCGAAGATCTGCAAGTGAGTCAAATTTGTAAACATGATCAACATTCATCTTCACTTATCTTGCTTTAGATATTCATCAATTTCCAAACGCAGAAAGACATGGGTTCAATAAGTTTTCCTTAACTTTGTACTGGAATACGAAGTCATCATTAGTGACCTAACAGCTAATTTTCTGTTTCAGAATATTTATAGGCAGTGGAAAAATACATAGAAAATGTAAGCATTCAGAATTAGAAAAAGAAAAAAAACAAACAGCTAAAAAAACTTATAACAGATATTTTCTGCCATTTAACATTAAAGAGCCAAACAATATAAGAAACAACTGATCCTGCCAGAAGAAAATCACGAGCAAAATGAAATACAAAACATGTAGTACATTAGACTAATCCTATGTCATTGTGAGTAACAATTGTTCTTAAACGGGTTACATTTACGACAAGGATATATAATAGAATTTTATGCATGCACAATCACACACACACACACAAACACACACACATCACACAATAACACACACACACCACACAAATAACACACACACACTACACACACAATAACACACACACCACACGCACCACACACCACACACAATAACATACACACACGATAACATGCACACACAATAATACAGACTCACACACACACACACACACACACACACACACACAGAAGTTGTTTGCCGCAATGATCAGGAAATATAAATTACTGTAGAACTCTGAGAATTATAATTTAGAACAGTTATGTGCAGAAGTTATCACAGAGTACTATTAGTAGCTGTTGACTGTTGAAGAAGTCAAGTTATTAGCAACATCTTAAACATAGCTTTGGACAGCAAAGTGTTAACTTATTATAAAAAAGATATTCTATTTCTGTAGAGCCCTAAAATGGTACAAAATATTACTTATGTCCTGAGATCATGATGCTATTTCAGTCCTTTCTACTAGTCTAATAATTATTTATGTCACAAACATCACAATATTTTATCCCAGAAGATGGAATAGAGATGGAATTTAGACAATAAATGAAACTACATGACATAACGTGTTATTACAAGAATTTAAATGGCAAACGTCCAATCTCTTATCTTGTAAGCGTAGAGCCTAGAAATACTTGAAAAATGAGATTTAATGTAGTTACATAAACATATTGTGTTTAGTTTAAGTAGAAGGACAAGAATTTTGATGAGAGATGTTAGTTGATTACATCACTCGTAGTTGTAGATTGGTACCTTATTTTAGCAATTCCGGAGGAAAGACGATGGTGACTTCAGCAGCATTATTAACGCAGGAGTAAAGATTAGGATGAATTGCGCAAGGCACTAACGATATCATCAATCCACCAGCCTTATTACCTAATATATTAACAGATACCCTGTAAAATATGTTTTGTCGATGTCATAGTTGAAATAGTATACACAATAATATGATAAATTTAATCATTTGTAAAATACATAGATATACGTCTCGACAGACATTTATATTTGCTTTTCGCCACAAGGATAATACTGAAGGTTAACGACCTTGTCAGTTACAGTCTTGTTAACATTTTCCTCTTACGTTCTTTTAAATTTTCAAACGTTTCAAGTTTTCTACGACGAAAGATTTGTAATCGCGAAATGTTACTTAACTATTCAGCGACATTCGGTAATTACTAAATGCAACCACTCTTTACTGTGTTAAACTGCTCCTTTCATAATAAGTTAGACTATCACACCATAAAAACTTTAAATAATGTCGAACAAAAACAAAATGTTAACCCATATGCTTACGTAAGGTAAGTTCTACAATATGCGTTGAGTGCTTTTCTTCACTCGTTTTTAAATATTAAAGACATTGATATATATTTCAACTATCCCACAATTAATTTAAAACATTAGCAACATTAGTAGAATGAGTAACGCTGAATTACTATCCTCTCTCTCTCTCTCTCTCTCTCTCTCTCTCTCTCTCTCTCTCTCCATATATATATATATATATATATATATATATATATATATATATATATATATATATATATTTAGCCATATGTGGATATGATCCAAAATGTTCAGTTATTGAATTTAGAAATGTAGCAGAGTCTAAGCTGCTTTTCCAGATGAGCCATCTTTCCAAGAACTGAACATTTTGGGTCATGTCCACATATGGCTAAATATTTGTTACGTTTTTGGTCCCCACCAAGATCACAGATAGAACCTGTTTTTTATATTGTGTCCACGTACAAGCATTTTATCTCTATATCTTATATATATGTATTTTTATATATTTTTATTGCCTTATATATTTTTACATATTTTTTCTGTATTTTACCTTTCAGCCGGCATTTTTCTTGTGCATGTGCGTATATAGACGTGTATATGAACATATTTATGCGCGTATGGATATATATACGTGTGTGTATGTGTTTGCGTATGTGCGGGTATGTATGTACATGTATATACACATGTGTATGGTTGCATATATATATATATATGTGGGTGTACATGCATGTCTTTCACGCGAGTGTGAGTGAGTATATGCATATATAGCATGTGCGTATTTAAATGTGTATTTGAATATAATTGTACGCTTATACGTATGTGCACGTGTGTGCGCGCACGTGTGTGTGTATGGATATGTATATGTGTACATTTATGGTTGCATATATATGTGCGTATATAGGCGTATGTGTGGGTGTACATGTATGTGTTTCACGCGTGTGTGAGTGTACATATGCATATAGACACATTTTCATGGGTGTGCGTGCGCGCATGTGTATGTATGTACATGCACGGATACGCGACTTCTATGAGCATTTTTACTTTTCTACATTTTTACTTTCTCCTCTTCGGTTTTTTTCCCGTATTTAACGGTCATTCTAATAGCTCTTTTGTCTTAATAACGGTCAATTAGTCAATTACATAGTAATTTCCCTTTGTTTAACGGTCATTTTCATAGCGTTTTCTGATTGCCTTAATAACTGATGAGATGCCGGAGCAGATTTCCGCGCCGACATCCGAAACTCGGAATTTTATTAGGTCAACCGAATAATTGTCACATATTATATTACAGATATATTCCTCTATTTACATAATATCGAGGTCTCATCCATTCTTTTGTTGTCATACCATTACTATTAATATGTATATATATATATATATATATATATATATATATATATATATATATATATATATATATATATTTATACATAAATTGCAGACACGTGCATTTATGCATAATGTATGTCTGCGTATGTGTTTATCTATTACAAGTAGAGGTATGTATGTATATACTATTTGTGTCTATATTAAAACGAAAATTAATGTCAGAACTTCTCTGTCATAAATCTGTGGCCAGTTGACAATTTAACCCGGCGTAGACATAAGTATACTTAATTTGTACGGTGTAAAAGAGTTCTTTTATCTTCTATAATAAAATCTACTGCCAATTTATACTTAGGAAACCAAGGGAACGTTTAATTACTTGAAACATACATTTCTCTGTACATTCTTTGTGTATTTTTTTCTGTAATGTGTATTTCAGGGTAAGTTAACATACTAGATTCTGGAATGAAGTTTGATAACGAAATATATAGTCACTACAAGAACTATGCTGATATTATTATTTTGCCAACTATCATTAACTATTATTTTTCATAAACATTATAGTTTCCTCATTATTATTAGTATTGATAATTATTTTAGCTAATTATTTTTCTAATTAGTTAATTTTCTAATTATACGTGAGAATGTCCACAAATTTTGTTAAATTTCGCTGCAAGATTTCCACCACTTAGCCAAGTAGAGTTTTCAACTTCGTATAAAAATTATTAAATTTCACTTGGGATTTCAAATCTTACGAGCAGTTGATGCGACTAGGTAATGTAATAGTAATGCCTCGGCGCTATCTTGGATAAAAGGAAACACTTAATTACGCCGCATTAAGTTGCCGCTCGAACGTACTTTTATATAGGAAACAAAAGTAAACGCATACGACTAAGACAAATCTATACATGCCTTCGTATATACATACATCGTCGTCGGCGTTAATCCGTATCCGGATAGTAGATCCGTAGACAGTGATTGAGTCTCTTTATCTGGATGTGTGCGAAGGATACCGATGCCTGAGGTGGTTGTTCAGGACAAGGGCTATACTGAAGCGCTGAGGACATTTATCGTCAAGGAGACGATGAAGGAAGTACACGTGACCCTGTGTCTTCGACGACTGATGATTGCCATTTGACATCTAGTATTTTCATTCTAGCTGACTAAAACATGCTGTCACTTTGGGCAGTCCTTGGTGATTGTCTCTAAGAAATTTGGGTCAATACAGCAGCAGAAGGGAGTGGCCTTGAGTTGTTCTCCAAAACGAAATTTGGGGGCACCGCTCGGACTGGTGTCTGAGGCCGATTCTGCAAACAAGATTTGCAGGGGAGGCGCGTTTGAGACATTCGTATGATGTGTTCCAACAAGCAGTGTTATGCAACAGTGGCTTCAAAACTGGGCAGTCCTACACAGAACAGTCAACAACTCTTTGACTTTACAGTAGGTATGTAGACGACAGTAATATACTAGTTAAGACCAACTCTAGTGATGGTAATTTAGAAACCGAGAGGAACATAATGGAGAGCATCCAGCAAGTAGCTAACTCCATCTACCAAAGTATCAAGGTAACAATAGATTACCCCACTAGGCACTCCAACAAAAGACTTCCCGTCCTTGATACTGAACTTTAGTTATAGACTGTGAACAACAGTGTGCAGCTCCTCTACTCCTATTAGCTGAAAGCCATAACTTCAAAATACGCTGTTCACAAGGACTCAGCTTTGTCACACAACATGAAAGTTAACACTTATAAAAACTTAGGATAATGAACAACGTGTCCCCACTATGCAAACCTTATGAAACGAAAAAACACATATACAGAACTTCATGCACCGCATACAGTTCTCTGGATATGATCAGAAAGATAGGGTTCGAGTATACAGGGGTGCTAGAAAGAAGTTAGTTAAAATTATATGTAGTGGTACCTGCTCTAGATATAGAAGTAAAGACTGGAATAGGATACTAAGAGCTTGTGACAAATCAAACAAAGTGAACAGGTGGTACAAAACCGACAAAAATCAAGGCGTGATGTTTGTAGAGGTCACAACCAATGGAGAACTAACCCGTAGATTTAGGAAAGCTTTGAAGGAGACCGAACTCAACATTAAGATCATTGAAAAGCCAGGGAATTCCATCAGATCACAGCTATGTAGGAGTACCTCTTTAAGAATGCCATATGCCCCAGTGATAACTTCATAGTATGTAGAAGTAACCCTGGAATTAACGGTATAACTAGAAATGTAGTCTACAGCATAAGGTGCATAGAAGGTGCATGTAAAGACATGAACATGACATTATAGGAGAGACATCTAGGAGCATTGCGGAAAGACTAAATGTATATTTGAGACAATATGATGACAAAAAGCACTCCATTCTCCGCCAACATCGTAGGGACCAAAATAGAACACAGCTCGGATAACGGACAGAGTCAACAACTATTTAAAATGTTGCAAGATAGCACCAAAAATTTTAGGGAAAATAAATAAGTAAATGAGTGGAAACTTTAACGAGGAGTGTGTTAAATAATAAAACACTAAAAGAGAGTGACTCTCCCGACACAACAACATATATAAATATATATTCTTTTATTCTTTTATTTGTTTCAATCATTTTACTGCGGCCATGCTGGAGCACCGCCTTTAGTCGAACAAATCCACCCCAGGACTTATTCTATCGGTATCTCTTACCGAATCGCCAATTTACAGGGACGTAAACACACGAACATCGGTTTTCAAGCGATGGTTGGGGGACAAAACACACACACACACACACACACACACACATATATATATATGTATATATATATATATATACGAGGCGCTTCTTTCAGTTTCCGTCTACCAAATCCACTCACACGGTTTTGGTCAATCCGAGGCTATAGCAGAAGACACTTGCCCAAGATGCCACACAGTGGGACTGAACTCAGAAACTTGTGGTTGGTAAGCAAGCTACTTACCACACAGCCACACTGTTTTCAGTACAGACATCTACATATTTGCACGCCCATATATTACATGTAAATATAGGTATGCCTGTCTTCGTGTGTAAGAGTTCATAAAACAACGTTATGCATGTGAGATAACAACTACGGATAGCTTTCAATGTCTATCTACTTAATCTCTCTCTCTCTCTCTCTCTCTCTCTCTCTCACTCTCGCTGCTTCTCGCTCACTATTTATGATACACAGAACACCAAGTTCTAGCAAGTTCAACGAGGAAATAAGAGAGTGGTGTCGGTGGGGAATAAACAAAATGAAAGAATAAAACACTGGGCTGTACGCCTACTTCTTTTATCGCGGTAGAGAGTCTTGCGACTGAGAGTGAATTACATTAGGTTGTAGATGGGATTCACTGTACTATTTACTGGGACACTTGAAGTAAAACTTTGATAAGTAACACTTGGAGAACAAAGTCAAATGTATATTTAATATCTCCACTAGTTTAGCAGGATATTTAATAATTCTTTTTTCCCCCCTATCACATCGAAACTATCTCATGAATGTTAAGATGGGTTACAAAGGTGGTTTCCAAACTGCTTTTACTGAATCATCACTATACTGGTTATCTTCACGGTGTTATATAGGTTTTCATTGTATATAACTTTTTTTGAATCTACAAATGAAGTATATTTTCTAGAAAGAATAGGTTAAGCAAAGACTTTCACTAGTGATAGTACTTCATTCAGCCGAAAGAAAACCGTTCATTTGTTAGGTAAGTTATCAATTATAAATATACCCCAAACATTTATCTGCCGTTGAGATCTGGCCTTCCACGGCGTCTTCAGAATTTGCTAACACAGTATCGTTTTTCTAAAACTTGCAAGCTGCATACCATTGCGGTCAGCTTAAACACTTTTGATATATTCAATCTTTCTTTACGCATCAAATCCACTTAGGTTCTCCTTCCACGTACTATTCAAAACAATTTAAAGTCTTTATACTTCAGAGGATTTTCTTCTCATATAATTGCATCTCTAACATTATTTTCTAAGAAAATACTAAAATGAGAATGTTTTAGTATTGATCATTAACTTACTAACATCATCCAGATATTCATATGCATTAGAAAATGCTCTTAACGGCCTAAAAATGGTGCACACAGTTGCTGCACCTCGGACGAATAATATAAAGCAATGCTCCAGGACGGACATCCTACGTGACCACGTTATCTACATCACTAGCGTATCATTGGGATAATCCATGTGATATTACTGTTATCTCTAAATACACACGATCGACTAAAAGTGTTACATGCCTGCACTCCTCCTTAAAACTTCACAACCGTGCACATCCTCTATACCGCATATCAATATCTTTCAACCACGATCAGAAACTATAAAAGAGATTTGTATTTAAAATAAGGATAGTTTTGAAAATCTTACATCCCTCATAGCTAGCCTTGTACAGACACAGCAGACAGGCAATTTCGAGGCTCTATGGATAAATTCTGAAGGCGCTGGTTTAAATATTGACTATTAATTTATTAAGTATTACTTTCCCTATAGAATGTATAAAGTGGTATCTCTGACAATCCCTACCAATAGATAGAAATTTATTAATCTGAATTAAATGAATCTCAATTGTCAGGCACAGTTAACTTCAATAGAGCTACATATCATCACAATGAAACCTAGCTCGAACTTGCTATAGAGATAACTCAGACTATATGGAGGACCTTCCGCTCAAAATCCCAAAGACACACAAATAAAGAAAAATGAAATGATCTAACCCACTATTCAGAGTAGATGTCGTCTGTAAAAACATGCCTAAGATATTTTTACCTTTAATTAGGTAACACTTCTCAAACCCACTTGGGTGCTATAGACTCTCTAATTAGCATAATGTGCAGGTGAGATATACTTGCCTAGAAAACACCGCATCCAATATCATATGCATTTTAATTACTTTCAGGTTTATGTCCACATAAAATTGACAAAATTATATCATCTATTCTGTGAGTGGATTCTACCGTTCCACGAAACTTGCCTGGAGAAGGGATACATTCTGTAGACGATACTGTAAGGTTCTGCATAAAAAATTACGGCAAACGTTTCCAATGAAATATTTTTACAGCACTTATTCTCCTTCTGATCTATTCATATTGAAATCTTCTGTGCCTCATTTTATTTCGAGACTTCGGTGGTAGCATCAACCACTCTGAAGCTGGGCAAACTCGACTAATCGTTCTGCCGAATCACCTTCAGTGCTTCAGATGTAGCTTTTCTCTCCGCGTAAAACGGCACATATTGCTATACAATAATATATTTCTTAATAAGCTTACTTAGCTGCGGTTCTGTTACCACGTGTAGGATTGGACACAGGCTAACACTAATCTGTTAGCATTAATACAACCACTTAATACCCGAAGTTTGAAAGTGTTTAGTTACAAAAAAATAATTTCTCGATGTGCCGTTCAAAGGGTAGTGATCTAAGATAAATTATAATTCAATGGGATCATCAGTAGAAAAAGAAAAATACAATCAGAAACACACATACACACACAAAAAAAATATCATAAGAAAATATGACGAAATATATTAGCTATATATGTAGTAATCTCACGAGCTACACCTTCATTAGACTAATTGAAACATGTATTCAGTGGTCTAAAATTAATAAGAAATTAGTGTTTTGACCTAACTTGAAATAAACGGATCGAATGAAAATACCTATATATATATATATATATATATATATATATATATATGTGTGTGTGTGTGTGTGTGTGTGTATGTATATATAATATTTGTATATATTTATCACATGTGAGTTTTTCTATTTCAGCAAGTGTTCACCTATTCCACCGGTGTAGAATGAAACGTATTCCTGTAAAACCTTGCTATTAATAGCAGTCAGCTTAGAGGAGTTGAATTTTAAGCGATTGGGATGTGAAATCGGAAGAAATAGAACTCTGATATACAACCAAAGAAATGCTTTCATATGAATGTAGTAAAAGTGCTTTACTAGAAGAAATATTTATGAAAGCTAAAAAATTTAAATACAAAACAAAATAGAGTCGCAGTACAACTTGGCAACAGTGACGTCGCCACACATTTCTACAGCTGAGTGAACAAGAGCAACGTGAAATAAAGTGTCTTGCTCAAGAACACAACACAGCCCTGTCCGGAAATCGAACTAGCTACTTCATGATTGTGAGCCCAATGTGTGCGCGCGTGTATCTTCTCCTCGGTTCTCATATTTCGATGAAGTCGCAGTTGGCCGTCATAGCACACTGTGAAACAGCTTCCTCCTCTTTCACGGTTGTGTGCTCCACTAACTATTTGCCATCACATTGAGATTCTGTCTATCTTTTTCTCTTTCCGCTTCTCATTTGTTCCTTTGCAGATGCTTGAATAATAGGTTTGCATATCCATTGGATCTTGTTATGTGGCCATACCATCTCAGTTACTTCTTCGTTGTGAAATCTTCTTTTGTGCTAATGTGAAACTGGAGGATTTTGCAAAGTTGTTTGCTTGCGATGTGGTCCAAATTCAAGATGCCTTAAATGCGTGGTAGAATACCGTTTTAAGTATCTCTACAGTGAGAGACAACATTTTGCATGCGTACAGAGGAATGGAAAGTACAGTTGCTCGAAGGGGTCTCATTTAGCTCTTTATAACGATATCTTTTCCCCTCCATATTGGCTTCAGTTTGGTAAAAGACGTCAATGTCTATGTGAACCTGACAAGGAGTACATGTCTTAATACTTTATTATTAATAATTGCCACCCTAAACGCGGTGGAGAGTGTATCCAGAATGTTGATTAATTCATTCAATTCTAACTCTCTCCTTCTTGCCACTTAATCAATACCACCAGCAAAAGAGACATTTAA
>NC_142931.1:49748161-49780661 GCF_046866305.1 Octopus bimaculoides | reverse complement strand
ATGTATGTATGTGTGTATGTATGTATGCATGTATGTATGTGTGTATGTACGTATGTACGTATGTAAGTACGTATATATGTATGCATTTTTCTATGAGTTTTATTTAGGTTCTTGAGAGCATTCAAGCTGTTCACTATCAACCACAACACGATTTAAGAGAGCTCCCTGTGTTGAGTTGGTCTGTTGGTTGAACACCCAAGTTGTTGCAGCTATTCACATAAAGGTCTCAGATAGAGAATTTTTGGAATATCTTACAAATCTTCAGTGTGCCACTAACAGATTGAATTTAAAGAATCCACGTCAATTTCTTTTCCACCTTCTTCGTGAAGCCGAGTATTTCTAGTTCTTTGTGCATAAATGTTTGTACCTAACCGAATGCATCTATGATTGTAGCTAAAGTTGAGTATTCACAGTCAGGGTACAAGAGCTATAAATTCCACATTAATTTGCTTTAATGTATGTATGTTTGTATGTATGATATAGCAGATGCTCTATGGAGAACTTGTGAATGGAAGGAGACTCCAGCAGAAACCAAGGCTGCGCTTTAAGGACTGAGTCAAGTCCTCATTAAAGGCCTGTGATATGCAGGACACTGACTGGGAGAACAATGCCTGTCATCGCCACGGATGGAGGAAGCAGATTAAGGAGGGGATCGACACTTTTGAGAGAGCAAGTATCCAGCATGAAGAACTTAAGCGAGCTGCGCGAAAGCGCACGGCTCATATAGTGAATAGGGAAAGCTTAATCTGCAATGTTTGCAGTCGTGTATGCTTGTCAATGCTTGTCAAGAGCAGGGCTCATTAGCCACCAATGGAGCCGCAAATGCAAAATATATATTAGTCATAGAGCACACAATGTTCCTGAAGGTCGGCAATGGTCTTCTTCGGTTACAAATGGACGCCCATCAAGTAAGCATGTATGTATGAATGTATGTATGTATATATGTATGCATGTATGTTTGTGTTCTATGTATGGTTGTCTGAATATTGCTATCATTATACAATGAGCGAGAACGGCCTTATGATTAAGTGGGAATTGATAGAACGAAGTTACCAAAATATGAGTAGCAATTGCGATTTCTTGCTGCTGAAAGAGACAAGAATCACATCTTTCAGCCTGAGGATACTTTTGAGGTATTTCTACCTGGAGACAGTATTATTTGGAGTAGCGTGTCCAGATTGTCTGTGGATAATACATGCTTGGGAAATGTTATAGAGGAATGAGAGGAACTGTATTCTGAATAAGTGTGTGATTGCTGTTGGACGTGTCAGCAGGTCGAAAATGTGGGAGGAACAATACCGAACTCCCAAATACATTGTTGGAGATAGAGTGAGAAACAGAATGAACTTCAACATACAAAAACCGCAACCGCAATCTAACCTAATGATTTAAGACAGAATACACGGTAGAAATTCATAGATAGTTTCCATTGGAAATTCCTATGTCAGAAACGGTTAAAAGCCTTGCTGATGTCACAACCAAAGGCATTCGTGGGTGATTAAGCAGAGTATGTCGCCATTGGATCTGGATTTTTACGGTGATCATTAAGGGGAAGAAAGGAACAATTTTATGGAGGAAGTGACCGTTAGCTGATGTTTCCACTACTGTAGAGATCGCAGTGAGGGAATAGCTGCTAGAGTCAGAGAGGTTGATTTCCTTGGGTATGGGATACACAAGCATGTTTTCAAAGCTCATAGACGATTCATACAGATCAGGACTTGCCAAGCGTGTGGAGTGTGGGGTATTATAGATGTTCTAGGTATAGTTATAAGTGCATCATGCTATGTGTGTGTGCGCGGGAATGTGTGTTTACGTAAGAGTGTGTATGTATATATATGTATACATACACATGAATACATGCATACATACACACATATATATATATATATATATACATGTATATATATATATATATATATATATATATATATATATATATATATATATATATATATATATATATATATATATATGTATATATATATACATATACATACACACACACACACATATATATATATATATATATATATATATATATATATATATATGCATATGTATACATAAATTGGTGCACATATATAAGTAATATATGAAGTAGAATAATTTTTTTATCATCTCCAAAATATAAATATCGAAAGCTTGTAAGCACACATCTTAAACACAAATCACACATTAACACTTCGTCTCACTCTCCTACATACACTAACACATACACATATATATTACGCACACAAATAGTGATATGTACCAACGTAACACATACATAAAACCAAAGTATAGGTCAAAAATGTTTCATTGCTGTTCACAGAGATCATTGACACATTCACCCAACCTATCCCTATCCCGCCCCTCCCACCACTCCTCACACCACCTCACACCACATCCCCACATCACCTCCCATCAACTCACACTACATCCCCACATCACTTCCCACCACATTCTCACAACACCTCGCGCCATACCGCACACACTTCCACCCCACCCCCCCACCCACAGACATGCACATTCATAGACACAGATAGTCACGAACACACACGCACGTATGAATACATAGCACATTATTACGCATTAATGCATACATACATGCATACAGAAATAAAGGAAAATAAAGTCCTGTGAGTCGCCTGTATTCAGGTTACGTAATGCGCACTCTGCTGCATCCGCTTAACTGACGCAGCAGTTTTGCAAATTCAATAGCATATGCATGGCATTTCACATTAATGCAACAGCACTATAGTATTGCATGAATGTGCACAGTGTTGCCATAGTTGAATATCTTGTTTTTCACATATCTGCAAGTGTTGTCAACTATTTGCACCAATTATAGCTGGTGCAGTAATATATAGCTCTATGAATTTTTGCTAAAGACTTTCTACTATTCCCTTTCATATCCCAGTTCATAATGATAGTTAAATGCCTAATATAAATACATTAATACTAGTAACTTGTAGTTTTGCTGTTGTTTGTTGTTCATGTTTATAGACCTATGATGAACTCTGCTCTATCACTGATCATCCCATCATTTATTTAAGACATAATATATGCATGAATATGATGTAATGTTTCAAAGGTGGTTGGAAATAATTTCGGTGGAGGCATTGTTGTTATTTCCAGCCGGTGTATCGATTCCTGTGGGGCTCACGTTGTTGGTATTTTAGTGCAAGACTCGTACTGATGAAGTAGACAGATCAAAATCATTCCAGCTATAACCATCTCACCTTTTGGTATATTATGTTCCATATCGTCAAATATGCAGAATTTTATTTTAAGAAGTTACGGTAAAGCTTGATGGAATCAAATGCGACTTGACGCAGATTTGGACGCTGTTCCCAAAACACTGATCTCACACATACAAAGGAATGCCCTCGTAAGCCCAAGCGTTGGTAATATATATATATATACTAAAGATGGCTTATTTTGTGGGTGCAGTAATAACAATACTAAGTTTTCGATCAATAGACTCCATTAGACTCTTTGACTTATGTTCCTGATATATGAAGGAAGGATGTGGAGGCGCAATGGCCTAGTGGTTAGGGCAGCGAACTCGCGGTCATAGGATCGCGGTTTCGGTTCCCAGACCGGGCGTTGTGAGTGTTTATTGAGCGAAAACACCTAAAGCTCCACGAGGCTCCGACAGGGGATGGTGGCGAACTCTGCTGTACTCTTTAGCCACAACTTTCTCTCACTCTTACTTCCTGTTTCTGTTGTGCCTTTAATTCAAAGGGTCAGCCTTGTCACACTGTGTCACGCTGAACATCTCTGAGAACTACGTTAAGGGTACACGTGTCTGTGGAGTGCTCAGCCACTTGCACGTTAATTTCACGAGCAGGCTGTTCCTTTGATCGGATCAACTGGAACCCTCGACGTCGTAAGCGACGGAGTGCCAACAACAACAAAATGAAGGAAGGAATAAAGATCGCAAATTTTTATTGTTATCCTATTTACAAATCTTTGGTCCCTCTATATGTATGTCAAAAATCACGAACTAAAGAGGAAATCTGGAGCTAGAAAAGTACCATTTGTGTAAGATATTACAAGTACTCATGCGATTGGCTTATTCTTTTCTTGCAAGTGAGAAAAGTATGTTGGAAGTGTTTTTTTTTAAATTTTCAGATTGAAACTAAGTAATTAACTAAAGACAAAATAGCTTCCTTTACCTATGTATCTAATAACATCGCTATCTATAGTGAGTCTCTTTCAACATTTTGTGCTTTATCTCTACATAAAAAAAGTAATTGTCAATCACAAAGTACTTATATTGAGAATCCAACCAAGATACAGTATGGTTGTATGATTCATGTGACGTTGATTGTAGAGTGTCTTGCTTACAGAAAACTGCCAAAAAGAAATAGAATACAAAAGTTAAGTGTGTGATGACTAGGCTTTAGATACATACGCACAGGAGTAATTGAAAAAAGCTAAACGCTAGGATTTCAGTTTTGAATTCATTATTTATGTTACTTTTGCATAAACATAGAATATATGTTTCGATATATTTCAGTTAGTCCCAGAATTGAACGTTCGGGAAACTATTCTGTCCATTTTATTAATGACGATTACCTTTCTTAAAAATCAAAGTCAGTAAGCTTTTTATTTTGCTGACTGGACACCTGTTAAAGCACTTTACATTCGAATTCGCTGCTGTTACTTTAGGTCAACGAAATAATCACTAAATGTCATAAAAATGTCTTAAATTGGTATCCATCAAAGGGCTCTTGCCTTGAGAGAATTTGAAGAAAGCAAAACTTTGGTAAACATGTAGTGAAGTGACAGCTAATTAAGCGGAAAAATAAACAATGGCAAGGAGGAAGTAAGTTTAATGACTGGTACAGAAAAATTAAAGACAGCATATGAATTACTTTCCGCTGCAGGTTTTACATGTTTTATATCACCTCTCGACTATATTAATTACCTAACAGTCAAATCCAATACATTGTTGACACCACTAAGTTATCACAAGGCTTATAAATTGCCAGAATCCTTAGTGAAATAGCTGATGTAACCTAAAGTTTTTGTCGGTACTGATCGTGCCTTATATCCAGTCGATGAAGAGCCATCCCATATATTCACTCCGTATCCACCTTTTTATTCATTCTGAAGGATCGAACTGTATCTTGAGCTAATGTATCTTGAGTCAACCAGGTATACATGATCCCTCAAACTTCTACATAAAGCAACAACATTACCCTCCAATCATATCATACTGTTAGGATTTGTCTCAGCAAAATATCAGCTGGTCATAAAAGGAATACTCTTGTTCATATATGTGATCGATGAATAAGCTAGCGTTAAACAACTGTAGCAAGAACAGATGGATCACCAGTTTATAAATGCCTTTAATCAGAAGACATCAAATGATTAACATCATCGTACATATCTTTAATTAATTTGTAGACAGTGGGAGCTATAACGATTTAACTGATTTAAGAGGGTGGGGTTGCAGTATGGATTTCTAATACTCATAAACTTAGGTGATGAGAAAATCTCTTACAGCTGAACCTAATCTAACCCTAACCCAAATTTCAGTACGACTTACAACGCAACCACAACCGACGAATGACCCTCCACAACCAGAAATACACCCGAATCCACTCCAATAAAAAATCAAACGAGGAGCCTCTGTATGGTCCCTTGAATTATTAGAAATAACAGCCAAACCTCACTCATATTGCACCCGATCCGACACGTTGAAGTAGATACAAGTTCAACATTATTTTCGAAATTTTCTCTGAAACAAAAACGAGATAGTCATCGACAAAACATTTTTAGTCATAGGCGTGTTGGATTAGTGGACTTAATCCAACCAAATTTAATAAAACCACCTAAAGTTTGGGTGCACTTAGTGGGACCTAATCTGCTGCAAACATTCGGATGTCTACTGTTAGATAACCAGGTAGATTATGTTCATTTTTCTTTGCCTCACTCGTCCTGGATAACTTAGAATAAGGGCATGGGTACTGCTGTACCTCCTGTGATTAGACCATATGTATTTGAGTATATATATGTATATATGCACACACATATAAACATATACATACAGTCATACATAGACACACACAGATATATACAGACACATATATATGTATATGAAACTCCCCACGTCGTTGCTTAACATGTCAGAATTAATTACTAAATCTCTGTGCAGTGACAACGACTACAGCAAGAGTCGGTTCGTGAATGTAGAACCTGATAACGATTAGGACGCATTTGATCACAGGCCTGCCAGATCATTAGTTGACTTTGGGCTAAAGAAGAACACCGATGAGTGAATTGAGAAACTCCGAGTGGTCGATTCGAATGTAAAACCACCCCGTGCCGTCAGTAAGAAAAAAGGACACATGGACACATTAGATGATGTAGTCTTCAATACACAAAGTTTAGAAACAAAATAGAAATAAAATACAAAACACAGATGAAATGTAATTGCTCATGGCTCTGGTGATTTGGGTCGGAACAACACTAGAGAGACCCTCTACATGCTTGCTCAACCTATTAGAAATAGCTGCAAAAATATATTAGGTGATATAACCTACCGTTTTATAATTTGGAACGTTGGCCCTGGGTTTCTTGCTTGTGGAAAAATGGCAGCAATAGCTTTGATCATATACCTGCAGTACTAAGTCGAACTTAGAGCTAAATAAAATAACAACAATAATAACGTCTCACTCTTCCAATGTTCTCCCTTCTCTATCGTAGTATACAAGAATTTGGCTTTACTTATTCTATCCCACTGGATTCAAATTAGGGATTGCCAGGTGTAGAAAATACAACACGACTTATTTACTCAGAATGTGGCGTTTGTTATCCAAAGACACGGTGTTAGGTGGCAAGGTAATAAATATTTTCGCCTTTACAAATACTGTTCACTTATATTTACCTCATATTTAATTATAATTCCTACAACCTACCTTCTGTAGAAAATATTGGGTTTGAAGGAAGAATAACTTTTCCGGTATATGAGAAATTTAATTTAACTTTTTAAAATAGATTGAGGAAATTATCAAGCTGTTCTTTTGTTGTACGTTGCTACTGACTACAGGAACTGATGCAAGTAATAAGAGAGCCAAAAGAAATCTTATTAGTGTATTACTGTTATATGCCAAACTCTTTCATTCTTTCACTCACTCCTTCTCTATCTTTCCTCTCTTTTGTGTACGTACATGTGCTTGCGAGCGTGTGTATTTGGTTATATAAGTATTTATGAAATAGGTAGATTGCTTTTGCGTAAGTATTTAAAAAAACAAAGAATTACGTATGAAGATATATAGATGCAAATATCACGTATTAAATACACGTTCATACGCACACGTACATGTATATACATATGCATGCCTGTATTTATATGTGTGTATTTCATATATATATGTACATATACAAATACAGATACATACATATATAAATATATAAGCGTGTGTGTATATATATATATATATATATATACATGTGCGTGCGCGCGTGTATGTATGCATATGTATAATGGAAAAGAGAAAGGTTATACATCATCCACTCAAAAATATAAACACCTGTATACATATACTCCTTCATAGATATGCATACATTCATGCATATAAATATGTAAATATCCTTGTACCAAATCAGATCCACACGCCGACACACAGAGAACTAAACACATTACCCTACACATGCTTATGCGTATATGTAGGCATAATTCAATTTCTGCTCCGTTGCATGTAACACTGTGTGAAATATTAAGAATGTGTATCTGCTTATATGTATATACATACACACACACGGACATACACACATACGCACACACGCACATACACACGCACACGTACACACATACATATATATTATATATACACTTAAATGTGAATGTGTGCGTGTGTGTGTGTATATATGTATGTGTGTGTGTATCCCTCTCTCTATATATAGTTATTTATACATGTATAGATATATGTTTACGTTCATATTTTAATAAATAGTTTTATAATTGGAATATAATATATACCCCGCTATAACATTTTATATTTATTGTTTTATCTAACTTTGCGATATTTCTTGTTTGAAGAGCTGAAATTCGTAATTATTATCATCTTCATCTTTGAACTCTGGTGTAAGTTGGATTGTTTAGTAAAATGAAACATACGCTTTTAATTCTATCATTGAAATTATAGATTTTTTTTTTCTTTTTCTGTCTCTGATTTTTTTTTTTTTTCAGTTCCCATTCTGTTCATAAGATCTGACTTTGCGGATAGAATGTACTCCTAGAATTGGGGAAAGAGCATGATTGTTTATTATGTTGCTGACATAATCTTTTCTACTAAATGCACAATGACTGTGCACAAAGATTTTCGGGGAAGGAGCAAATCAATTACATCAACCCCAGGACTCAACTGGTACTTATTTTATCGACCCTGAAGGGATGAAATGCAAAGCTTGTACTCAGAAAGTAAATCCGGAAGAGATGCCGCTTAAACATTTTATCCGAAGTGCTAACGGTTCTGTCAGCTTACTGCCCTTATATATATATATAGTGTGTGTGTGTGTGTGTGTGTATGTGTGTGTGCGTGTGTGTCTGTGTGTCTGTATATATATATATATATATATATATATATATATATATATAGAGAGAGAGAGAGAGAGAGAGAGAGAGAGAGAGAGAGAGAGAGAGAGAGAGAGAGGAGAGAGAGAGAGAGAGAGAGAGAGAGAGAGAGAGAAAATAGATAGATAGGTAGATATAATATTGATTGCATAATATGAGAAATGATAGTTGCTGAGACAATTATTTTGATTTTGTTTATTCTCATGGCACTACTGATCGAACAGCATTGATATTCTGTATTGTCCCTTAAAAGTCTGAGAAGTCCATCTTTTCGTATATCAGGGACTGAATTCATTTTTACAGCACTGTTTCTACTCCATTGTTTTTAAAGCAACAAATAGTAAAGTATGACTCAAATAAAATTTCACTGCTATTTTCAGCAGGTCGTGTGATAATACAGTGATACCACGTTAGGTCCAATAAAAAAAGATAGAAACGTTAGCGTTAATGCTATCGCGATTGCTTTGCTCTTCTCTACAACGTTCACCAGAACATGAATTTGGCACAAGCGTTTTATATTCAAAATATATGGTATAATTTACTTTCCAAGCTTTTCCTAGAAATAGCATCAGTGTAAGTGAAATAAAATAACTCTGCAATTATAAACAAGTTCATCGAAAGGTTATCTAAATTATAAATCAATTGTTTTTATTAACCTGTAGAATTATGTTTTCTTCAATTAACTACATATTCATCTGTATATTTGACTATTTCATAACTCATACTTGTTGTGATCATCTCTACATGCTGAAAACACTGTTGTACCAAGTAGATTTTGACCACAATGTGTTAAACCAGTAGCTGCCATATCACTCGTTCTATAGTTAAGCGTTATATTTCACTTTCACATTAGCAAACTGTTGAAAAATCGCTCGTTTTCATCGTATGGTTTAATACTTTTAGATAACTAGTTTCATTAAACTAATTTCTTTTTCACCTGGTACCTTTGGGAACTTGTCCAATACGATTTCTGAGACAACCAAGACCATAGTTTTGAGGGTATTCTTATTTTGTAGGACAATGAACTTAATTATGTTAAGACAGTCGTGTTTTCAAACCTTGTAGAAAAATACTGTTCAGTTGAACACAATATGTCGATTTTAAAAGGAAATTCAGAGACACTGTTGTAATTTCATCAGCGTATTGCTTGCGAGAAGAAAGATTTGTTTATTGAAGTGGTAGCGATTTTAGAGAAATATTCAAAGAAATTCTGATTTAAAACTAATCTAAGCAAAATTCTTGACTACATTGCTGACCACCGAGGAATCCTCTACAGTAAGCTAACGCTAAACAACTGGAATATATCTCACTTAACGGATGTATGCATGTGAAGTGTAGAACTTAGCATTGCAAGTTAACAAAATGATATTTAACAGGGATACACAAATTCATAGTAAAAAGTTGGAGATCTCGACTATATATTGATTGAGCGCTTCCAAAGGTCCTCGGCTGAAATAAAATTTTAAAATAGCACCCTTTTGTAATGTGCGAATGAAATATAAGATCTATAATCAATGAGCATTTTAAAAATGTTATTTGTCGTTACTTCCTTATTATAGCCCTTATGCCTTTGCAGATGGTTGACAGTATAAGATTTTCAGACAAGGGGGTTCGAAGTTTCAAAGACTGACCATCGCTGCATTATAGCCATTACCATGACAACAGACTCTTGTTCACTTGACATATTTACGTTTTAGCCAGATAAATCTCAGTGCTGATAGTAGCTGATGTGCCATTGCCAGACGAAGGAGATTAGTATGGTACGATGAAGCAGGTAATAGTCGTTGAAGTAATGATACTCATAAAGTTGATGGTAGCTGTTGTGATGAGTGTGACTTCAAAGAACATCTGGCGGTGAGGCAATTGCTCTGAAGTTCCAGGGTTTTAAAGAATGTAGAATCACTTCTGAGTCACTATAATTCCCAGGTCTTCTCTGACCCGAAGTAGTAGCACTTGCCCGGATCCTAGTTATGGCTTAAGTCATGGGATTGCGTCCAGAAGAGAGTCACTCACAGGCATCCCAATGGACTGAGGACTGTTGAGAACCTTCAATTCTATTGCAGGTCATTTAAGCGAAAGTAACTCCTTAAAAATCCTTCATGGGGATAAATATTAGGCTTACCATACTTGTTACATCAGACCAATACAAGTTTGAAAGACGAAAGAAGAGAGTCGGTTTTGCATAAAACATACTAACTATTATAATATTCATCGGGCAGGAAAGGAAGATCGGTAAACCAAGACACCGGAACCAACAGCATCACGCTTTCTTCATAAGCTCATGGACAATAAGAAAGGAGGCAATGAAGACAAGTAAAGAACCCTACTTGTCTTAGGCTTTCACTCTGCATGCAGCTGGCCATAGGGGGAACAGTCATCGCACTCAGGGTAAAAGGTATTCAATCGATGACCATCTCATACTTATACTTTCTGAACAAGCAAATTATATATCAGACGTGCCTTTTTCCTCAATGCCGCAGTATTTACAGTAAAGGCACCATCACTCGAGCCTTATTTTCCTTGCCCTATGCACAACCCCTCCACAGCGCCAAGTTCAAGTTGATGTTTATACCGAGATCACTCATTACGGAGGACCAACGAAGTTCATGAATAATATCCTTCCTTTTCTTATGACTAAACAACAACGAGGTTTAGAATTGGCTGCTAATTCTTGCAGCTGAAGCAAGTGCATTGAATTTCCCCCGTTGAATTGGAATTTGTTTTACAGCCTTCGTTAGTGGAGTCTAAAGTACATCTGGATTATGTAATTGTCATATGGTGTGGGGTCTATATTATTGTCATATGGTGCGTGGGCAAAGTCCCATTGGAAGTGTGGTTCGTTGAATGTGTCCATGTTTATTTTTCTGTTCATACATTAACAAGTTTACTTTGCGATGAAGCAAATTGGGGAGCCTTGGTGGATTGTGCGCGCGATGCTGTTATATTTAAGGATAGTGTTAGTGTCAGCTCGACCGCAAGAAGACAATGACATTTCAGGCTCAATGACAATGATAACGATGATGATGATGGTGCTGATAATGATGATGACGATGATGATGATGATAATAATAATAATAATAATAATAATAATAATAATAATAATAATAATAATAATAATAATGGTAATAATAATAGTAATAACAACAACAACAATAATAATAATAGTAATAATAATAATAGTAATAATAAAACTAGTAATAATAATAATAATAATAATAATAATAATAATAATAATAATCATCATCATCATGATCTTTTTTCTACCCCCTATTTTGCAATTCCTCTCTCCCTCCTATTACATCTCTTTTGCGTCCTTTTCTTTCTCATACTCACCCTCTTCGCCACCATCAGCGCTGAAAAATTGATTTAATAGACATTTTTTTTCAAAGCCGAAAAGCTTGCTTTGAACAGGTCTGCAAAATAAGCATTTCTCCATCTACCCTTCGCCTCCTCCTGCTGCTGCTCCTCATCCGCTTCTTCCTACACATTCTCTTTCGCTTCACCCTTTTCATTTTCCTCTTCCTTTCCTCCCCAACAACATCATCACCAACGGATCCTTTATTGGTTTTCGAATATAAAAACACACGCGCACAAGCACACGCGCATACATACACGCGCGTACACATTTACTCACACACGCACGTACACATGCACACTCACACACTAAAGCACACACGCACACACATACACACAGATACTCAATACAAGTGGCTAAAGATATACAAAAATCAAACAAACCTCTTCCATCAATGTTGTGAAATAATGCACCCACCCCCTTTATATAAACATCAACAATCACAAACAAATTCGCAACAATAATAAATATAACAATACAATAACACAGCAAACTAAAACAACACTTTTCCCTAAGATATAAAGGAAAACAAAATAAATAGATAAATTCAATAAAACAAACGGTACTGAATGCATAATTTAGTAGTTGCCAATAGAAACGGATGAGTCAGTACAGTAAACTGAATTTCTGTTTATCATTTCACAGATGAAGTGCTTCTGGTTAGTAAGTAAAAAGAGAATAGCGAATAGAAATATTGGAGGTACTAGAATTGTGTGCTCAAACCATCTTTATAGATACTGGTGCTATGTTTTGGCCTTAAGCGGGACACATTATTATTACCTAAACATGAGTATTATAAAGGGTGGTAGATGAAGTTTGCAAAACTCACACGCATCTTTCAAAAATAAATAAATAAATAAATAAACAAAGTTATTGTTTAGTAATTAATATATTGATATTTCAGATATGGATGTTGGGGTTGCAATTGATTTTACTAAGACATGATATATTGATGAAAGGAAATAGAGAGAGACAGATAGATAGATAGATAGATAAATAGATAGATAGATAGATAGATAGATAGATAGATAGATAGATAGATAAACAGATAGATAGATAGATAGATAGATAGATAGATAGATAGATAGATAGATAGATAGATAGATAGATAGAGAAAAAGAGTGTGTGTGTGAGAGAGAGAAAGAGAGAGGGAGAGAGAGAAAGGGAGAGGGGGAGAGAGAAAGAGAGAGAGGGAGAGAGGGGAGAGAGAAAGAGAGAGAAGGAGAGAGAGAAAGGGAGAGGGGGAGAGAGACAGAGAGAGAGGGAGAGAGAGAAAGGGAGAGGGGGAGAGAGAAAGAGAGAGGGAGAGAGAGAAAGATGGGAGAGAGAGGGAGAGAGAAAGAGAGGAGAGAGAAAGAGAGAGGGAGAGAAACAAAGAGAGGAGAGAGAGAAAAAGAGAGATGGCGGGAAAGAGTGAGAGGATGAGAAATAAAGAAAAAAGAAAGATGTGTATTTTACTAAGGAGATACTGTTTGTAATATTCTTTTTCAGTACTGTAACATGACTAGGAAACAATGGCTGGAGCCAATGAAAGGGTAATATATAATAAGTCGATATTCGATATGTGAGAGTGAAGAGCAAACAATATCAGTCAATAAATAATATAATTTTCCTTTTCCTAGCAACTACGGGAGACAATGCTCACAGTGTTTCGGTATTATTCTGAACCTATCGGTGAAGATTACTCTCTACTATACTAGAGGAAGAAGAAGTGATGAATGAATGAGTATATAGACAAGATAACATATGTTTGCAGAAACAATACAGAAACGACATGTATATGAATGAGACTCGGTAGCTTGAGAGTTTAATATATTTAATGCTGGGACTTTGAAAGAGGAAATAGAAATATGCAATCAGAAACATGTAATATTACCTAATGACTTCCCTTTTCTGGTCATTAGCAGAGACAATTCTTGATGTATCTCAGTTTTATGATACCTCCTCAGCTAGAGGGGTGGATTCGTAATAGCAGAAAAGTGGTATGAACACAAACCAGAGTCTGTGATAATGAGCACGAGTAACAGAACCAAGAAGACCACATATATTTACAGAGGACGAAAGAAAGTGTGAGATCGGAGATATGATTCCGGTTTGTTAGGGTGCATACTTATCATCAACATTATTAATAATTGTGATAGGAGAAGTTGTAATAAAAATGTGTTAACTCATCACTTACACAATTATGTTTCTATAATTTCATTATTCTAACGTGTCACATAGTTTGAGTGCTTGACAGCACGTTTTCAAGTTTGTTTGGGCATCACTAAAAGTCGGGGTTTTGGGATATCAGGTCAGTAGATTTTAGTTGGACTTACAACCAGTAATGTATCGCTGAGAAAACGTTTCTTACATGAAAAGGGACGATTAAAAGGTTACCCGTCAAAATAATTTTGGAACCACATACAAGAGCATAGAAAACGATTAACAAAAGCATGGGAAAATTGACCAAATTCCTTTTATTTTTATTTTCTCTTCCCTTCCTGGAATACACAGTATAAAAGAAACCAGGATATAAACGTATGAAGATTACTCAATATATATATGCACATCATCTATGATCATTGTAGAAGCACTGATACATGTATTTACCAGTTCAAGATAAATTCAGTAGAGATAGCAGTGCTGTCAGCCGAGCTTAAAAGCAAGAACTCAGCAAAAACATAAAAACGATAAAAATAAAAGAATGGAATAATCAAACAAGGAGAATAAAACTGCGCAATTACAACATTGAGAACGTTAGCTAAGATCGACCTAAACACGAAATAAATAACAAAATTAAAAAAAATATCACATCTGAACACTTACAGAATACTAACCAAAAATATAGATAAGAGAATGTTTTCAAACAGAAAATTCAGAAGATGCAAATTCAGAATATGATCACTTAAATGTGATAAACGTTGAATTCAACAGATCTTGCTATGGGCCAATGAAAGTTTTCCTCAAATAAATCCAAACTCAAAGACACAACAATAATAATAGAAAAGAAAACCTGTCGATTTTGGAACCAACAGAGACAGACAGAAACATCAATACAATATAAACAAAATGGCATACGGTCGCAACAACCGTTACAAAGCAAGGTGAGTATTACCTTCAATCTATTCGAATATAACTATCACAAACCACGCAAGCAGCATGATAAACAAACATACAAAACATAAACAAAATGGCAGACTGCATACTCCAATCTTCAACGAAATTACTAATAAAAGTATATATGGAAAAAAAAAAAACACAAACAGAAGCGACAGATAATACAGAAATATGAGATATCTTCATTAAATCGCAACAATTCCGTTGATTTGAAAAGCAATAACGACTCAATAAATTTTCGTGAATAACTAGATCAAATTAAAAATATAACGTTGCAGCAGCATCAACACAACAACGGGAGTAGTAGAACAACCGTTCGAGACAGAAATGGACAGTGAAAAATTCAGCACGGACCTAATTGTCAACGAAGCCGGGAGACTAAAGAGTAAAGGATTAGACCAGAGGAAAAAAAAAAAAAAAAACGAAAGGAGAGAAATAAAAAAGAGAAAACGAAAAGATGGAATACACCGTGGAATATTTTATCCTAAACCGCTGATTGCATCATTCAACAAGCAAACTCTTAGCTGGAAACAGCATGTAAATAGTTCACGGAATGAAAAATCCATCATAATTACAACTGTGTAGAATTAGTAAACACTCATAACTACAAACCCATAATCTACACGTCCACAGCTTGAAAGACCATAATGACAATCCTGTAGCAAATGATAAATAAGTGAAAAAGGAAAAAAAAAAAAAAATTTCAAGCGGTTGAATATAAAAATGTAATGGTTCAAAGAATTATGTAGTTTTAATGATGCATTACTGAACAAACTCCGATCGAAGACTGCAATAGTACAACGAAAAGTTTAAGCATTGCATGAAGTAACCGCCAGAATATACTTGACTGTGTACCCCACACAAATTCCTTGAAATGTTAGAAACTAGTGGACGATACCAATAATAATACTGTCATGAATAAATGGCAAACTTCGCTGCACATACAAACATTAGAAAACAGCACAAGGACAAATCCCATCTCTGTTATAAGGAAATTGCCTCTCTTCATTTTTTTCTGCCTGTTTCTAACACATTTAAGCAACAAATTAAAAACAGACTGGACACGGACACAAATTTCATGGTAGACCAATTAAATATGTTTTGTGAATGTAAGGCATTAAGTTGTACACTTCTGATTATATAATGCTGGCATTATTGTTATTAGAAAATGGAAACGAAACTCAGGTCAGTAACCTACGCTGCAAAACTTAAGAATACTGATACGATAAATAAATGTCAGTTAAAGAAATAGAGAATACGATAATTGAAATAAATGCAATTACGATTACTAAGTAATGAATGGATTAGGCTTGGTAAAGAGCACAGAAACGAAAGAAACTGTTTGAAACGAACATTATATACGTAATACATTGAAATTTAAAGCTTGGGCAAATATAAGTATGATTAGAATATTCTCAAATTTATGCTAAAATAACTAATAAGGATATACAGGAAAGCAGGAATGATGCATTTTAAATACACCACACCAAATGATATTATATTTACTACAGATGTTATGAGGCACAGGTCATATGCTACTGGAAATTTATTGTAAAATGTTCACTACATTGAATATTTTACGAAGATTGGGGAAAAAATGATGTAGTCAACCATAAGAAAGTACTATTAGAAATATCCACAATACACAAGCAAAAGTAAAATTGTTATTGTGTCCAAGGCATCAACACTTATAACACATACGTTGAAGTACCAGACTTTCGATGTGGTTTGAGCTGCTTCAATACGCTTGGACCATGATCGCTTCCGATTGATGTTATTGTAGACAATCCATTTTTCCTCACCAGTGATGATTCGTTTAAAAAAGAGGTCGATTTCATTGCGTTTGAAATGCATATCGAAAATATTGATGTATTGTGTTAATTTGAATCTCTTTCAATTTATGTGCAACCCAAATATCAAGCTTCTTGACGAGACCAAGACATTTTAAGTCAGTTTCAATTGTGTGTGATATATTTCACCTCTACAATCTCTGATTCGGTCATCATCGACTTCAGTAGTTCAACCAGAACTTTAGTCAGCTTAGAGTAGAAAATCTCCAGAACAGAAATTTTAAAACCGCACTATTAAGCAATCAACACCATACACTTCACATATCTCTTTGTGAGCCTTAGCCGCTTTCTTGCCTTTACGGAAATAAAGCAAAATATGGGGAAAATGTTCGTTTTTGCACTCCATGTAAAACTAACCTGAACTAATAACTGTAAACAAAATTATGCGCAATTTTGCTCCTCAGGTAAGCTAAAAGTAAAGGCTATGAAATGTCACAATGAAAAAAATCATAACATTGACAAAATTCATTAAAAAAGAGTTGTAAGTCTATTTGCGGAAAACAAAATCACTTTCTTGCCAACAAAATATTTGACAAAATATTCTAAGCTAACGACGTGAATATAAAACAGCCTACAGCAATAAAATATACTTCGAAAAGAGATTGATATTAATTTGTATGATTACAACGAGATATTAAAATATAAGAATACATCAATTAATCAATATGCTAGAGACAAAATCCAGAAGATGCGACTGTGTTACACAATGCCAAATTTGAACTTGAACCCCGGTATTTACATATCTACCAGATACTCGAAAAGGGTATGAATAACACAGACTCACATCTTGTGACCCAAATTGCCTGATGACAGATTTAAGGAAGATGAGTAATTTCAACAGCACATAGGCAGCAGGGAAACAAAATTTAGGATGAGGCAAAGCGTGTATGTATATATACATGCATTATCTATGTGTGTGCGTGTACATATATACATATATATAAATATGTGTACGTGCATAAACACACGCACAGACACACACACACACAAACACACACACACACTTATATATATATATATATATATATACATATACATATACACGCATATGTATAGCGAGTCAGGGAAAGAGGACATCGTGTATGTGCACACATACACACATATATAAATAATTATGCATATATTATTATTATTATTATTATTATTATTATTAATATTATTATTATTATCATTATTATTATTATTATTGCTGTTGTTGTTGTTGTTACTATTATTCAGTAGTCTTATTCTTATCACATGCTTTCACTGCTTTATCGAGCGTAGCTCTGTGTGCCTTGGGTATGTGCTGTGGTTTGTTGTGGTGCTCTTATTTCCATTGTATTGAAAGTGTTTTACGTAGGAAGTGTGCAGAGCCTAATAGTGCTACTTTCTGTATGTTATATATAATTGTAAGACCTGGTGTCTCTGTTATATACTTGTCTGCATGTTTTTTTTTTCTTATCATATCTAATGATCGCAGTGGATCATTCCATCCCACAGGATTTTGTAATTCTAATTATCATGACTGCTTCTGAAGGTTGCCGTGATTTCCACAGAGCTCCCAATTGATCATTCTTGTCACATTGCCATGGCGTCTTTTGTATTCGCGTTGTACCAATTATTAACTTCCTAAAGTACACATTTTTCTTTGAAATGAATATAAGCTGTATGTATTTTATATCTATATATATTATTTTAAGGAAATTCATTCCTCAAATATACTAGGTATTGAACCAGTATTTCCTTGCATGAAACCATCCCTTCATGAGGTTAACACAACCGCTAGCTATATATATATATATATATATATATATATATATATATACTTCACAAAAATTCGATTAAATCTCGGTACAATAGAAGGTTTTCAACTCTGGACAAAACAGAAGTAAGCATTTTTCAGTGTTCTCATTTTTTGAATAAAAAATTAAATATATTATACTCAATATCATATTTATGATATTATATATAAATGATATAATATTCACAAATTCTATGTAATGCAATAGCAATCGAAAGAACACTTCGTGCTGCAGAACCATACGAGATTTAAAAAAAAAAAATTAATAAATCTTTCACAGACTCTCAGAAAGAATTTCCTCATGCAGGGACACAATTTATAAAACTTTTAGATATTTTAAATATGCCATGATGTTTAGTGTAACATATTCATTATCATACGCTTTTATCTTTCCATCAACATCGAGAATTTCGACAAAAATCTCTTTGAAAATTATACCAAAATATTTTGCCCTCACCAGTTCCTCACAAAATTCATTCCTATAAATGTTTTCTGTAAATAAGCTTTAATGTAAATGTGCTTCAAAAATCTAATGGGTACCTACACGCATCCTGCTTGACGTATTCATGCATAAAAATGTATATAGCTATAAGGGAATTTAAACGTGTGTTTTAGAGGGAGTAAAATATAAGAGTGAGCATGAGTTTATTGATATGACAGATAATGATACAGATACACATGCTTCCCTTATTCCTCAAACGAGATTTTGTTCCCATTTTACTTTTCACATTGGTATAAATGCATTGGTGAAAATTGGTTGAAATACATCTTTTGTCATAACGCATTTTTAAATATCATCTTAATATATTATCTATGATTAATATTTCGCTACCTAAGAGAAAAATCATACATATTAAGCTCTAAATCCTACTCAATGAAAACAGACGCTGATGCATTGCCTTAGGAAATATTAACTTTTAAAACTTATATGTACTCACCAATAAAAAAAAAAAACAACAAATACAGAATATAATTTTTGTAATTTCTAGTTACTGTAGTGCTATTATTTCATTGTAACATAGGAAATAAGTTAATCTCTTTTATCTCATATGAGTATTCCCTCCTACACACATCCTTTGATTACTGTTGGTAAACTTTTCCTTACTGCGTGGTAACCTTGACAGATTTTATATATACTTGTTCAGGTAGATATTTTAGTGTTTAATGACTTCATTTCTAAATTACAATTTGTTAGATAAAATTAGTTTCTAAAAGGTTTTATCAACAATTATGCTTGTCTGCAAGGACTTCTTTTGATAGTTCGTGGTTAAGCTTGTTCTGATAATAAAAAAACGATACATATGTGTATGCATGCACGAGTGTGTATGAATATGTATATGTTTGTATGTATGCATGATATATGCTTGCATATATATGTGCGTATGTGAGTCTAAAGAACTTCTGAATGAAGGCAATAACCTGAAACAGGGTTTCTTCCACACTCCGCCAACTGTTGATAGATATCCCTGCCACTCTCTATCTCTTTCACCTTCTCTCTTATTATCCATATACCTATCTCTCTCTATATATATACATGTGTGTATAAACACACACACGCGTGCGCGCACGCACACACACAAACTGTACCTGGAATAGCTAAGTGTCTAAGAATCCTGAGAAGCCAAATCAAACTATTTGAAATAATAATAATAGTAGTAGTAGTAGTAGTAGTAGTAGTAGTAGTAGTAGTAGTAGTAGTAGTAGTAGTAGTAGTAGTAGTAGCAGTAGTAGTAATAATAATAATAGTAATAATAATAACAACAGCAACAACTAAAATAACTAAAATAATTGACTGAAACAATACCTGTTGTCATAGGTGCCCCAGGAATGATAGCAAAAGGGGCTAATTCCTACCTTGCTCAGATACTAGGAAACCGTAAAATGGCTGAAATTCAAAAGATAGTGCTCATGGGAACTGTCCATATCCTACATAAAATACTGTCTCTGTAATCTCAAATTTTAAAACAAGCTTGTAAGTTTCTTATGTATTCTTAAAAATTCGCTAGAACAATACTATGTGCAAAACCAAATATATGAAAACCTAACCATAACACCATCATGAAATTCTAACTTGTTGTCTCTTGAGGTCCCTGGGTGAGACTTGGAGTCAACTTCTACAAATAGAAAGGAAAAGTCAAACATATAATAACAATATCAACAACAGAAACAAAAACAACAACAACGACAACAACAATAATAACGATGATGACGATGATGATGATTATGATGATGATGATGATGATATTAATAATAATAATAGTAATAATAATAATAATAATAATAATCCAGGAATAACTGCGTAAAAGCCAAGATAGACAAAAACCAAGTAGATTTTCAATGTAGATTATGCAAATGAAAAGCGAGAAGCGTTACTCTTACAGTAAGTGAATGTAGCATGCTGGCACAGAAAGAATATATGAAAATATATAACATGTCAGTCTAAGGAGAGCAATCCACTGGGTGCTATGTAGAAGGCTAGAATTTGATAAAGGGTATGAACAGGAACCTAGTAAATTACTAGAAAGTAAGATATACAAGATGTTGTACTTTAACATGCAGACTGACAGACTAATAGAAGCTAGAAGGCATGATTTGGTAGTAGTAGATAAAGAGATTAGAAAGTACTAATTAATTGACTTTGCAGTCCCAAATGATGAAAAAAATTAATATGAGAAGGATAGCAAAAGTAGCAAAGTACCAGATCCTAGCTATTGAATTACAGAGACAATGGAAAGTCGAGGTAAAATGTATCACAGTAGTTATACGTGCATTGGGAACTATCCCTAAAGATCTGAACAGCTGGATAGAGGAAATAGGCATAAAACCCAGTTTAGTTCAGCTGCAGAAAACAATGTTATTAAAGACAGCTAGGATACTTAGGAGGGTTTTTGGCATCTAAAGTTACTTGCTGTAACCCAATAGGCGGCATCGAAGGCTACTTGTAGCCAGATGTTAAGATTCTTTTCTTTTCCAACAGTCTAATCTGTTGAGTGCATAATAATAATAATAATAATAATAATAATAATAATAATAATAATAATAATAATAATAAAGGGATGTCAGAAACATCTAAAGAAGTTCCCAGGAGAACCGTGACTCAGAGATATCCAACGGTATTATTACCTCCGCCTTAGCGGAGGTAATAATACTGGCCTTACCTGACTAGAAGTATTATCATGTTCATTGTTTTGTCTTGGTATAAATGTTGGGCTACAGCAAACATTCTGTTCAATACCACAAATTTGCTTGTCAGTTGTTTGACCATGACCAGTTGAGCATGTCCCTTGGTGACTGACGATATGTGAATCTCTGATCACAGCAGAAGCAGTGGGGGAACATCATAGCGCTATGTGTTGAGAGGAATTCTTTGCGGTTTGAATATTTCACCTTTAGAAACGTGGGTGTTTCGTTAAACAACCCATATTCAGAGACCTTCTGAGCGGGATGGGCTACTCGACCTGATGCAAATTCGAACTGGGCCCCACCTTCAAGGTCATGCGCTGTTTATATTGATATGAGATCACCATGACGCGCACACATGGTTGTGATGCATGTATCTGGTGTACCCTTATCAGATGGGTAGTCATGATGTGTATACTGGTCTTCGTATAGTTGTACCTCAGTGTCACTTTGATAGCATGCACTACTCTCTCACATAATAATAATAACAATAATAATAATAATAATAATAATAATAATAATAATAATAATAATAATAATAATAATAATAATAGGTACTGCACACATTCTACGCAAAACACTTTCAATACAGTAAACATAAGAGCACCACAGCAAACCACAGCACATACCCAAGGCGCACTGAGCTGCGCTCGGTATAGAAGTGAAAGCACGTTATAAAAATAAAACTACTGAACAATAATAATGATAACAATAATAACAATAATAATAATAATAATAATAATAATAATAATAATAACAATAATAATAATAATAATAATAATAATGACAGATACAGAGGACCTGTGGGTATGAATGAGGAGTGGTCTGAAGATAGAGAGAGAAACACTCATATGCACAGCTCAGGAACTAGCTTTAAGTGCTAACTATGCCTAAAATTGGCGTATTTTTATATTCCTTATTTTATTCTTCCTACCAGTCCTTGCCAATGCTCAGTCAATTGCATTCTTCTTCCTCTCTCTGTACTTCCTGCTTCCCTACCAATACTTCTCCCTCTTTCTATTTATTTTCTTTCTCGTTATCCCTCAATAGCCACTTATCTTATCATTCTCTTACGAGTCATCGATATGATCTCATTTAACTCTGGATATTTACACTATGAAGGATCTAATCATACCTGGATATGACTTGTGATATTTGTCTTGTCTTAGCGTGTTTGTTGTCCTCTTTAACAAATATATATCCGCTTTATCGGAAATCTACAATGGCTCCATAACTCCCATCTCGCCTATGAGCTTAGAGCCCTGGTAATCCGTTACAGCTCTTACGCAGCGTACCTAGTCATTTAGATCACCTGTGAACTAGATCCCCATATTTTGTATAAATTGCCACGTAGAGTATTTAATATAGGTACTGCTCACTATGAACAAACAATTCCTGGGCATTTCACTCAAAGATATACCCATTCCATCTCAAAAAGCTCCTCTCCTGCTTTTAATTAGGAAAACAAATTATCTTAACCAAAGAATGAGATGGAAAGCCTTCTTTCATGATAATAGGCACAAATCGGATGAAAGAAGCAATAAAAAATATATGCTACTTTGGATTCAAACTCTTCACTTTACTTCCCATATCATAAACTCAGTCAATACCTTAAGTACATCAACACAGAATCTAGCCACCATAAATCTACATTCAAGAGTATAATCAAAAGCTTTATGCCGTTACTTTCAGACGAAAGTAACGGCCAAGGTATTTATATGCTTCTTCTTGGTCCAGTGCTCGGTTTCTTGCTTCTGTATCTACGTGGATATCCGCAGAACATGCCAGTTTGCCTCTTATGAAAGTGGCTTTCGCGCATTTCTCCAGTCCAAACTGCATCCTGATATCATCACTGAACTTCTTAACCGTAGCCTGTAGACCTTGTTTTTCGTCATTCTTTTAGTACATTTTCAGATCATCCATGTAGAAAAGATGACTCGCTTTTTTCTTCTCGATCTCATTTCGATACCTGGTCTTGTTGAGCATGGTACTTAATGGTTTCAGAGCTAAGCAGAATATTAAGAGTGACAGCCAGTCCCCTTGGAAGATACCATTTTTGATTTTGATTGGTCTGCTTGTTATTGATCTACTGGAATGGTTTAGCGTCAACGTAGTCTCCCATGTGTTTCATAAACTTGATGAGAGTTAGGGATACTTTCAGAATCCATGAGTGAGGTAGACTATCGAACGCCTTTTTGTAGTCAGTCCATGATGTGCTGAGGTTCGTTTTCCTAGTTTTGCAGTCTTCAAGGTTCATTTTGTTTATCAGCATTTGATGCTTGCATCCGTAGCTCCCTTTTCGACAACCTTTTTGTTCTGGTTGTAGTAGGTTGTTTTCTTCTAGGAATGTGTATGTTCTTTCAGTGATTACAGATGTTAATATTTTATACATTATTGGTTGACAGGTGATTGGTCTACAGTTCTTTGGGTTTTCTGTGTCATTTGTTTTTGGTATTAGGTATGTCACTCCCTGTGTCAACCAGTCTGGGCTATTTTCTGGGCTTTTCATGATTTCGTAGTATTCTGATGACATATCTCCATATATATCAACTGGCTGCTTGATCCAGAAGTTTGGCACTCGATCTATTCCCAGTGACTCCCAATTGCTCACCTTTTTGAGGGTCAGGGTGATCTCCTCATTTTGAATATCTTCCCATTCCTGTACTTCTTTACTTTTCAGGATTGTTTCTTGTTCCTTAATCCATTCTGCATCTTCATTATGTTGTTTTTCATTTTCCCATATCGTACTCCAGAAATTTTCCATATCCTCTTTCTTTGGCGGTTGCTCAACATTTATTTGTTCTTTACCGAGTTCCCTGTAAAATTTCTTTCCATCTTCTTTAAATAATTTGTTTTGTCTAAATTGTTTCCTTTTCTTTATATATCGCGACAGTTGCTGTGCCTTTGCCTGGATTTTTTGCTTTAGGTTTTCTTTTGTTTCAGGTATTTCATTTTTTTCTATTTGATCCCATGCTTTTTGCGTATTTTCTTGGCTTTTCTTTGGTTTACCTGGTTTCCGTTACTTATTTCGGTCAGTATTGACAGGTCGCCTCTCATGCATTGTATATCCTTTTCTAAGTTTTCTTTCCATTTTGGTTGTCTTTTCTTCCGTTGAACAGTTTTCTTTTTTAGTGTTATGCCTTTTGCATCAGTCATAGCTGCAACTGTAGCATAGGGTAGTTGGTTTAGCGATGTTGTATTTAGTGGTTCTATTGTTTATTTTATATCATCTATTACATTATTGCCAATTTTAATCAACTCCTACAGGTTCTTATCCATACTGACTTTTGGTAGGGGCTCTCTGTCTGTGGTGTCTTGTGCTTTTAGCTGTTCCTATTTTCTTTGTATTTCTTCTTTTAGTTCCAAATATTTCTCCCTATCCATGTCGCTGTTTTGTGTTGCTTGTCGTTTTACAGGTTCTTCGATCTCATTACCCACTGAGCGCTCCTCAAATAATCCTCTTCTTGGTTTTCTGTAGTCCCTATTTCCATTTCATTTGTTTTTGGTGTAATACGGTGAGATCTGTTGACTTTTTCTTTAATTTCTTCCAGCTCAGTGTCTGTGAGCCTCCTGTTTTTAATGATATCTCTTCGGACATTCCCTAACTTGTTGGGATCCATATTTAACCTTATTGTCCTTTTTGTTGTGTTATCTTCTGATGGTGTGACTGCTGCCGTGTAGTAATTTTCCATTACTGGTTTATACCCTTCCCGATTCCATTTACTTCTAGGGTTTTGCGTGTAGTATGGCTTGTATCGGTGGAGCTCAGGCTGAGGTTTTCCTCGGTTAAGTTGCCCACAGTCGCCCGGGAGTGGGTAGAGTTCGAACCAGTAACCAAATTTTCGCTCCCAGTCTGACTCCTCACTAGGGGGTGCGTTCTTTGTTGACCCGTGAGACGAGCGACGCGGTATGGGTTGTTTTTATTGACTTTATCCATAATTGGTTAAATACTGGGTATATTCATGGTGATTGGCCACGTACTCCTTGAGTACCTGAATGTGCCCTATGCGTATCACACACATTACTGGTTCCGCCTTCAAGGCCGTTGTCCATCTGACTCTATAAGTCATCCGCCCTCTCAGACTTCATGCACTTAGGGGAAGGTATCCATTCAGCTACAACAGCAGTCTAACTGCCGTTACACCTCAATTAGTTTAGCACTACTGTCGAGTGGAGGTCTCGGGGCATGACCGTCGGCATGCACAACCGGCTACTCGGAGTCATGAGTGAGACTTGAGTTTTTGTTGTGAACTAGTGATCATCATCCATACTCCTGGCATGCGACAGATGGTGAACAGAAGTGCAATCACTAACAAATGCCCCATATGCCCCTTATTATTATTATTATTATTATTATTATTATTATTATTATTATTATTATTATTATTATAGCGATGATGATAACAGTAACAACGGTAATAATAATAATAACAATGTTAATGGTGGCGGTGATAATAGTAATACCAGTTATAGCAATGATAAAACACTAACATGAATCAGTCACTTAATACAACTCAAGCCTTTAACTCGTCTGCAAACAACGCTACTTCATCCCACTCTCCAACTAATTATCTTAGAACACATAGCTGCAACTGCAGATCTGGGACCGACTGCCCGCTGCAAGCCCAATGCAGAAGATTCATCATGGTATACCAATGCACCGTCCACAACATATTAAATAACTTCAACAGCTACTATACTGGATTAACCACTAATTTTAAACAAATATATTCTGCACGTTTAAACTCATTTAAATATAAAGAGCATAGCAATTCCACATCACTAGCCAGTTACATACATCATATAATTAATAGAAAAATACCATATAGTTTATTCAAGACTATAATAGATTCTGGCATCCCGCAGTTTAAAATTATTCCATAAATCCAAGTGAAAACTTACCGCCCCACACATAACACTTACATACAATACCTTCATGGCCGTTATTACATATCCTTGTATATTTGTTCTATCAATCTTAATACCTTAGACTATAAGTGTTAATTCTTTAATTTATTTTAAAATCTTAACCTCACAGATCCCCTAATCTTTAGCTGCAGCCTTTATTCCTAAATAATTTAACATTCAACTCTTTTTCCCATTCACGCCTTTACACACTCACCCTTTGGACACTCATACCCCCATATCTAGAAATATTTCTATAGCCACTAACCTCAGTCATAAAATGGACACAAGCACTTACTACTTGACTTCCTGCCCCAACCCTAAAAACTGGCATCTACTATCTTCTTTATATCCACTTCTCTTTGAATCCCATTCACTTTATTTGACTTTATTTTGTATTTTTACGTTATCTCCCTTTACCTTCCTTCTCTCTTCTTATTTACCCTTGTATACTTCTTTATTTATCTTCTTGTTTATTTTTGTACATTATATTTTTATATTCCTTATTTCATTCTTCCTACCAATCCTTGCCAGTGCTCTGTCAATTGCACTCTTCCTCCTCTCTGTGTACCTCCCGCTTCCCTACCAATACCTCTCTCTTTCAATTTATTTTTCTTTCTCTTTATCCCTCAATAGCCACTTCTCTTATCATTCTCTTACGAACCATAGATATGGTCACGTTTCTCTCTGCATATTTACACTATGAAGGATCTAATCATACCTGGATTTACATAGAATTGTACCTAAAGACTTATGGACTAGCATCTACACTATCGGAAATTTGAACTGTGAACCTCTATATTTCCTTTTCTTCGTCTTTAAAAATTTCTTCAGTCCTTTATTTCATCGTTTCCTTAATCTATACCGTTCACATTTTCCCTATTTGTCTCCGGTGACGGGATATCCAATGTTTTCAGATCTCTCAGAAACAGATGTAAAACTTTAAATAATATTTCCCACCCTAGGCACAAGGCCCGAAATTTTGGTGGAGGTGTGTGTGTGTGGGGGGGGGGGGTCAGCCGATTAGATCGAACTCAGTACGCAACTGGTAGTTAATTCATCAACCCCGAAAGGATGAAAAGCAAAAATCGACCTCGGTGGAATTTGAACTTAGGACGTAAAGACAGACGAAATACCGCTAAGCATTTCGCCCTGCGTGCTAACGATTTTGCCTGCTCACCGCCTTTAATAAAGGAGAATATTCTTTTCTACTCCAGGCACAAGGTCCAAAATTTCTGGGGAGGGCGCCAGTCGATTAGATCGATCTCAATACGCAACTGGTACTTTACTTATCGACCACGGCGAAATTTGACCTCAGAACGTAAGACAGACGAAATAATGCTAAGCGTTTCGCCCGGCGTGCTAACGTCTATGCCAACACGCCATCTTTAATTTTTTAGATAATAATAACGTATATGACTTGAGATGTTTGTCTTGCCTTAGCGTTTGTTATCCTCTTTAGCAAATATATACACACCCACACACATACACATGCAAGGAATCTAGTGCTCTTAGCTTAGATTTTCTTGAGGCCGGTTAAATTAGAGCAGTCTCGAGTGTAACCGACCGAAACTACTGAGATAATCTGGATCTCGACTGAAGATAGAAAGCTCCGAATAACCCATCATTGTTTTTTTTCCGTCCTTTTACGTATCGTCTAACTGTCCGGATGTTTTGTTATCGCCTGTTACGTTCTTGTTCCATTTTTTGTTTTCTTATATTTCTATATATATATATATATATATATATAGAACTAATTTAGTGCTGTCCCATTTTGTTCCATGATGAGATCGAATGTCTGATGTCGCACAATTTAGAGCTAAAGTTCCTCAGCGAGTTTATATTGGTTTTACTAAAGTTTATACTTTTATTTATTTGGAATAATTCTTTCTAAAAGACTGTAGAATATACTGGTTGGGAGTTAATGAACTTACATCCACTCTAAACTGATGTTTCGTTAGCCAAAATTATGCTCACCACCGCATTCTTCAAACTACAATTTTCTGTCTTTCGTTATTTGTAGATAAATCCTAATTAAAATAATTGACATAGTTTTTGTAAAAATATCAATTCATTGCTTCTACATAATTTCATATACTTCTGGTTGGCGGAGTTTAATTTTGTGTTTGCTTATTCTAAGAATAACTGAAGCCAAACTATATCAAAAGGAATACATGTAGCCTAGCAGAATTGGGAAATTATTTTAAAAACTGTGTGCTGCATATACATGTACTCATTTTCTTCATGTAATTGATGTCGTCAAGTATTAAAATAACATTGTCAATTATTCTTGCATATTGACTCGTCAAATTTATCTCGTAATAAAAAATATGAAGTAGCCGTCATGTCACCAATTAAGGAAATACTTCTTTGTGAGGTATGATAGATTATTTAGTATTATTGAGAGAGACACGTACAGTATTTCATCCACCACATACCGTTCCTGGGATACAACCAAAGAGAGAGAGGACCAGCGTATAGAAAAGAGTCACGGCTAAATTCAAAATCATGGAACAACAAAGAAAGAAGTTAGAATATAGGTAAGGGCAACACATGGTATGACAACCCAACATACCAGAGTGTCATTTTCGTCGATGCTACGCATGGAGGCGAATTAGAATATTATTTTAGAAAAGTCAAAAGTAAAACGAAGTTACGGATTAACGTATTGGAAAGGCCATGTACTCCCATAAAATCTCTGATCTGTAGAATATACCCATTTGAGAAAACATCCTATACTGATAGTGTATAGAGTAAGCCCACAGATAGACAGCAAAATCAGGAATGTTGTCTATAGTATAAGGTTAACTGAGGGACGGTGCATTATAGGACAACGACGCATAATACAGAGACAGTCCGTAGCAGAGGTGAGAGACTAAATGAACACTGGTGGGAACTCAAAGCGGATAAAAGGTCCACAATGTTATTCCAGCTTGCTAAACTTGAGCATGGTGTTTCGATAGAAAGCATAGATATTAGGAACTTTTCGGGACATAGGACAGACAGAACAATCAGACGGACTACAGTGGCCACACACAATAGAAAATAGACCAAACCTCAACAGAAAACGGAGTAATAATACCCATCCACAACACCTCATAACCCTACGGCTAAGGACGGAATAAATAATAACGGCACAGGTATAAACTGTAATATAGAAACCCATATATGCACACATGTCACATACAAATACCTAACATACAGACACACTCACTAGTACAAAAGACAAAATGTAATAGACAAGACAAGGCCAGAGGGGAGAAAGAGACACAAAAGAGCATAATGTCACGGAAAGGCTTGCAAAATGTGCGACGAAAGAACTCTAATAATACAGCTAAAGTGAAGATCAGATAAATAGTGCGTGCTTTTATTGGTAAAAAAAAAAGTAAGTGTCCATCCCCAAATATAACAATATTAGTTATTTTTAAGTATAACAATAGGGTACTTTTTGTAAATGTTGAATTATAAACTTTATCTCCTTTATACCTATTAGAAATGCGTTATAGATTGAAATCGTTGATAATACAACATCATCGTGCTCTTTAAATAAAGAAGTACTTAGGATTTATGATATATTACAAACAGTATTAAAAGATAGATCGAAATAAAATGGACTGCAGCCCGGAGGTAATTCATAAACGAAAGTTCAAATATAAACATTTCTTCCAAATAATTAAATCCAGCAAATTGAGCACCAGCAAAATTAATAAAAATGTAGAATAATTTCGCAACAAAGACACGAATCATCACTAGCGCAACGGAATAGCCAACACATAATAATAGAATGATTTAAATTCATATCCTATAAACGATACTGTGAGTTTTTATAATTCAATATACAAGAATATTGTCTGCCATTGACTCAAACTTTGCTAAATAACATAGAAATCAGAATTATGACATTTGCACATCAAGCGATTTTTGCAGCTTCCCAACTCCCTATGGATTAAAGCTCACCGATGTCTTTTGACATCACTATAGGTTCACCCTATTTTTCCAAGATCAATGATTTAATACGATTATACATATTACTCGATTTAAAGAAGTTCTCATTGATGGGGTAATGGTCTTCTAATAAACAGCCAACGATAACTACTAACAGATGGATAGAAGGAAGTCTTCCATTTTTTAAAAAGAAATGTAAGATCACAATAATTATTGTCAATAATATTGCAGTTGGTAAGTTATTAGATAAAATCGAACGAAACACCCACTTATATTCTCAGAACATAGAACTAACTGAGAACTATTCCATGCCACTTCTCTAATACTTTCTAATCTCTGAGCTATTGCAATGAATAATTTCTCGCAAAAAGTACATTAAATAAAGAAAAAAAAAAAATTATATATAAAAACATCGAATCTAGAAACAACACTATGGGAAAACAATAATTGCTATAAACGCCCTAAAAATTCACGTCAAAAGGCCAACAGCAAATAATTTATTTAAATTAATCAGAAAATATTTATTGCATCTCCATAAATACCAATGAATGCAAATTCCTATCATATTTTTTATATGTAGCTATACTACATGTTACTAATATTATCGTATTTTTCTAATTTTCTTAAGCATAAATTATATAACAATCCAACGAGTAGCAACTGCATCTGTCTAAATAGTATCATTTGTCTATCATAGGACATAATTTGCCAATGCACAGTAAAAACTAACAAACTACTGAAACATACAAATACACACATAAAGCACACACGCAGATACATATATCTGTCTTGGACTCACTTCAAAACATTAATTCAAACATTATTATAACCAACACATGAATATCTGCCGAAACAAATGTAGAAGACATCCTTCTATTTCCATTGAATAGGGAGCTGATATAAATTCAATGATATACTTTTAAGCGGATTATAATATCTAAAGCAAGGATGTATCACAGAAGAAAAAAAAATAATACATAACAAGATTCTCTTTACAAAAACAAAAACAAAACAAAAACAAAAAAAAATCTTATAAACAGATGTACAGAAAGCATCTCTTCTTGTTGATAGAAACGTTACAAGATAATTTAAAACCTATAAAATATTCTGATAGTTAGATACTTATATTAGCAAACCATGCTTTTCCCGAATTTTTATTCTTGTCCAAAAAAGTTCGTTATAAAACTACACTGTTTAGAATAAGCAAAATTTCGCCTTTGCTACTTTCCACAATTTCGTTCACAATTTCATCATGTAAATATGATTTAAATATTATTATGCCACTGAAAGATTTTCATGGGCATATACATCTTACTTGATCTGTTCATGAATGGAATAGTGTCCGTAGGTATAGACTTCCACATAATGCAAGGTATGAGTGAGGTTGAATACCAGGAAAATTATAAAAGCGTTAATGATTGTATTCACAGGAGACCAGATGATAAAAAACACACAGATAGAACCCACTCCACAAATTAGCTTTCATTTTGCGTTCAGATTTTGTTATAGAAATTAGTTAAAATTCATATTTCGTAGGAAGCTATATTTTATAATTTCATATGATTTTTCAAAACATGTATTCATTATCCTTGATATTCCCTTTCCTAAAACAGTTTCATAAATGACCTGCTCAATCTTCTACCAGTTCAGAAGAACACGTATCTATATTAACTGGCACAGCAATTATTGTTATCTCAGCAAAATCTGAGTCTCTACAGCATATAAAGGCACATCAATTACGAAAGATAAATTCAATAATTTTTAATTTACTTAGAACTATAACTTTCATGATGAAAAAACTCTCACACTTCACAAAT
>NC_142931.1:49720661-49740661 GCF_046866305.1 Octopus bimaculoides | reverse complement strand
ACAGGTTATATAGAATCAGGTAATTTTAACAGTATCAACACATGGTGTTATTTTTGTGCTTCATTTCCAGATCAACCCTGACTCAGGTAACTTATGATTAGAGGCTGTTTTGCTATGTCTATCCTACTGTTACAGGCGTATGTAAGATAAAATTGCCAAAAATATGTTTTCTTTCGTCAAGAAAATAGATGAAGGGACTTATTTTCTGCAAGTCGGATGAATCAGCTGTTATCATTTGCAACAACGAAAATTCACATAGCATCATTTCTCTTGAGAGCATAAAACACAACTTCAAACCATCTGACCAGAATTTCAGCAACATGACGTCTCATATATTTCAAAAATATTTCTTAATATAACTGAAATATTACAATTTAGAACGTTAATTACCTTCCTACTATTATTATATGACGTGTGTTCGATGTTGTAATCCCTAAATAAGCGAACAAAATGATATGCAGTATTTATGTTTCGTCTTTTGTCGTTTTCAATTCAACTTCTGTTAAGAGTCTACACTCAATGCTTCGGGGGATTGAGGAAATAATGTACCAGCCAATTATCAGAGTCGAGTCAGTTATACATTGAAATGTATCCTACTCTACAATGTTTGATCTTATAAGTACTAATGTTAGAAATCTTGATGCAACTTATATAACTTATATATTCATTCCATTATAAATATCGCTCAGTCGTATTATGAAGTCCAGTATATATCCATTAATATTTTCAGAAGTCCTATAAAAGAGTTGGTTGCATAACATTAAAGAAAACACCCTTTAATAGTTCATTTTCCTGTTCGACAGTTGATTGCGAAACTTCATCAAAATTGCCTTCTGTATTTTTCAAATAACTATGAAGGTTTTGCAGAAAAATATCAAATGAAAGATATTTCTCAATACTTCATCTCACATTTGACTCAACACCTAAGGGCCTTTTCCTTTGTATCTGTGAGTATATGAGTGTATATGTGAGTATGTGTGTCTATGTGTCTTGCGCATGTCATGTTGGTGATAGCAATCATTCCCAGAAATAAAAGTTATATTGAACCAGTGGTGAAATGTTTCAGCCAAGAATGGAACACTGTGACGCAGATGGCAAGATATTACAAAGAACAGTGACAAATGATATGTTTGGTAATCTGATTTAGAGACAAATGAGAGTGAAGAATATAATGAGGTGAGGGTGAAGGGGATGTAAGGAGAAGACAAAATGATTAATGATAAAAATAAACAATTGAGCTGAAGATGAAGAGATACAGAGAAAATAATGCGATGGCAATGATAGTGTGATGCTGGAGTTGGAGTTTGTGATAAGGAAGACAGTCATGATGTTGATTGTGGTGGTGGTAATGATAGTGATATTATTATTATCATTGTTGTTGTTATTGTTGCTGTTGTAGTTGTTACTGTTGTTGTTACTGCCAAAATAAATGAATAAATAAATAAATGGCCTGCAGTAATTCATTCGCTACTTTACGTATTGGTTTCGAATCACTCCGATGTTCACGTTATCATTCACCCTTACAAGGTCGATAAAATCAAGTACAAGTCATGTGGTACTGATTCTTCCACAACATCAAATTTCACAATTTGTTCCTATATAAAAAGAATTATTTATAGCAAGAAGTATTAGAGCTCCTGACAAACTGTCTTGCGGTATTTGTACCAGTACTTTAGAATGTAGGTTAAACTTTTGCTGTAGTGAACTTTTCCGTTCATCCATCCGGAATCGATGAAATAATGTACCAGTCTCTAATTTCCCTTAAAATTGCTGTCCACGTTGCCAAAACATTATTATTATTATTACTATTATTATTATCATCATCATCATCATCATCATCATCATCATCATCATCATCATCATCATCATCATTAATATTATAATTATTATTTTTGGTTTGGTAGGATTTATGTGGATAGCGTGTTACAACATGTAACCTTAGATATCTACAAGTTTTCGGCGGTCTTTCAAGTGGTTAGAGCACCTCTGATAATCCTTGCTGTCCCTAAGAGACAAGCTTTCTCTAAGAGCTCTAACGGGCATTCTATTTCAGTCTCCTTCAGTAAGTTGTCCATATCTTGGCTTCCTGTTCTCAACGCACCAATTATAGGCACGATCTTTACTGTTCGCATACTCCAAATTCTTCCTATTTCAAATTATAAAGGCTTGTATTTTCTTTGCTTTTCCTCCTCTTACTTTACGATCCTGGAATCAAACGGACATGATGGGTCAATAAGTAAGCTACTTCACTTTTCCTTATTTATGACTGTAATATCTGGTCTATTATTTTCCCACTTCTTGTCTCTTTGAAATGGTAATGTCCCACAAAATCTTACATTTCTCCGACTCCTGTACTCTTTCGACTCGATGATTGTACCATGGGTTTCCAGCTTCAAATCTCCATTTCTGACACAGTTTCCAGGGTAAAACTTTTACAACATGGCCGTGCCTCCATTAATTCTATTCTGTGCCAACCTGGGGGTATTCTTCAACAATGTATGCCACTGTCTCGTTCCAAGTTCCACAGGCTTTACATTTTTCTGACTCATTCTCTCCATATATATTTTTTCTCAAGTTATTTGTTTTTATTGCTTGATCTTAGCCTGCTACAATTAGGCACCCACTCTCTGTTTCTTTTTTAATTGCCCCCTTTTTAACCAAGCCCAAGATTTTTTTCCAAGTCTTTAGTGGCTCTTCAAAATTGGCCATGCAGAGGTTTCTCTTCGATCTGTCTGACGTGCTCTAATTGTATCTCATTGTTGTTCTTTTCTCCTATCACGCGTGTCAGAACCTATTCTTTATTAACCGTGTGTAGTAGTTTTTCTGTGCTGCTCTGTAATTACTCTACTAGATATTTTCTTTCCATTTTTTCTTACATATTCTGCTACTGCTATTAAGCCTCTTCTACCCTGGTCTTTCAAGTGGTTAGAGCACCTCTGATAATCCTTGCTGTCCCTAAGAGACAAGCTTTCTCTAAGAGCTCTAACGGGCATTCTATTTCAGTCTCCTTCAGTAAGTTGTCCATATCTTGGCTTCCTGTTCTCAACGCACCAATTATAGGCACGATTTTTACTGTTCGCATACTCCAAATTCTTCCTATTTCAAATTATAAAGGCTTGTATTTTCTTTGCTTTTCCTCCTCTTACTTTACGATCCTGGAATCAAACGGACATGAGCTTTCGGATGGTGGGCTTCATACATCGTCAAGAACTTTCTAGATTTCCAGACTAGTTTCTTTGGTCCAGTCTATAATTCCAACTCCATATCTGGTAAGGGTACTGCTCTTAAATTTATTGTTTCAACGGGATTTTTGGAATTCAGCTTTGACAGCAATAATTTTCATAGTCTCTTTGTGTACTGGTAATTTGTTTCATTTCGTCGTTTTTTATCTGGTCTGCTTCGCTTACTCCCATGTACTTACACCACTGTCCCTTCTTAACCTCTCTCATTGCTTGCCCATTTGGCATTTTAATACCCTGGCTTTTTCAAATTTTCTTCGTTTCATTTTCAATATAGCGCACTTTTCTATCCCAAATTCGATATCGGCTGCTATATCCTCCAACCTTCATCAGGTGTCTTGGGAAAATCTCGAACCTGGGTTCTCATTCCTAAGGTATTTTTCGATGTTGTTGTTATCATTATTTTTTTTTTCTTCTTTCTTCAAATTTTCTTCCATTTCTCGCCGAGTGTTTTCAGTACACCTAGGGCAGAGAAGCTCATTGTATGCATTTCCAGATTACACAAGCAAATTCACAGGTAAAATATGTATTAAGAAAAATTAATAAATAAATAAATTCATGAATGGATGTTGTTTTATTATTATCATTATTATTATTATTATTATTATTATTATTATTATTATTATTATTATTATTATTATTATTATTATTATTATTATTATTATTCAGTAGTTTTATTTTTATAACGTGGTTTCACTTCACTACCGAGTGCAGCTCTGTGTGCCTTGGGTATGTGCTGTGGTTTGCTGTGATGCTCTTATGGTTACTGTATTGAAAGTGCTTTGCGTAGGATGTGTGCAGTGCCCAGTAGTGCAATTTTCTGTATGTTATATATATTTGTAAGTCCTGGTGTTTTTGTTATGTATTTGTCTGAATATTTTTTATTATACCTAAGGAACCTACTATAATAGGAATTGTTTCTGTTTTTAGATTCCACATTCGAGTTATCTGTTTTTCCAGGTCTTTGTATATTGAAAGTTTCACCATTTCTTTTAGGGAAACGATGTCATCTGCTGGGATTGATACATCAATTAGAAAGCATTTTTTTCCTTCATGATCTTTGACAAGTATACCTGGTCTATTGGCCTTAATTTCTCTATCTGTGTGTATTGGCATATCCCAGAGTATGGTTGCTTTCTCGTTTTCTGTGACCTTTTCTGGCGTGTGTTTATACCATCTTTTTTCTGTTGTTATTCCATAGTGTTGGCATAACTTCCAGTGTATATAGGTCCCAGCTTTGTCGTGTCTGGAATCGAACTCGGAATATTGGGGTTAATAGCTCGCGCTCTTAACCACTACGCCATATGCCCACGGGCTTATGGCGTAGTGGGCATATAGCGTAGTGGTCAAGAGCTCGGGCTACTAACCCGAAGATTTCGAGTTCGATTCCAGGCAGTGACCTGAATAATAATAATAATAATAATAATAATAATAATAATAATAATAATAATAATAATAATAATAATAATAATAATACAAACAAGAAATCAATCTACCTAACAAATACGAAGAAGAAGAAGAAGAAGAAGAAGAAGAAACAACAAAAGCTATAAAACAAATGAAATCCAAACTAAAACTAGAACAGCAACGGACCATGATAAAACGATGGCAAGAAAAGCCCCTACATGGTAAATACTGGGCTAAACTAAATGCGAAAGAAATAGACAGAGAAAAATCCCAGCAATGGCTGAGAAGCTCAGGACTCAAAGCAGAGACTGAAGGATTTTTAATTGCTGCACAAGACCAGAGCCTCCCCACCAGAAATTACCAAAAACACATAATGAAAAGAAATATAACAAGTAACTGTAGAATATGTAGAGATGGACAAGAAACAATAAATCATATTATCTCTGGCTGCCCAGTCCTGGCTAAGAAGGAATATATTCACAGACACGACAGAGCTGGGACCTATATACACTGGAAGCTATGCCAACACTATGGAATAACAACAGAAAAAAGATGGTATAAACACACGCCAGAAAAGGTCACAGAAAACGAGAAAGCAACCATACTCTGGGATATGCCAATACACACAGATAGAGAAATTAAGACCAATAGACCAGATATAGTTGTCAAAGATCATGAAGGAAAAAAATTCTTTCTAATTGATGTATCAATACCAGCAGATGACAACGTTTCTCGAAAAGAAATGGAAAAACTTTCAAAATACAAAGACCTGGAAATAGAGATAACTCGAATGTGGAGTCTAAAAACAGAAACAATTCCTATCATAGTAGGTGCCTTAGGTATAATAAAAAAAATACTCAGACAAATACATAACAAAAATACCAGGACTTACAAATATATGTAACATACAGAAAATTGCACTACTGGGTACTGCACACATTCTACGCAAAACACTTTCAATACAGTAAACATAAAAGCACCACAGCAAACCACAGCACATACCCAAGGCGCACAGAGCTGCGCTCGGTAGTGAAGTGAAAGCACGTTATAAAAATAAAACTACTGAACAATAATAATAATAATAATAATAATAATAATAATAATGATAATAATAACAACAACAACATCGAAAAATACCTTAGGAATGTGAACCCAAGTTCGAAATGTCCTCAAGATACCTGATGAAGGCTGGAGGGTATATCAGCCGAAACGTTGTGTTAAAAACAAACTTGATGAGGACAAATATGCGTCAATTGTAAATAATGTAAATAATGTTGATAATTCCTCATGTCTTAAATATAGAATTGTATTACTGTGTCTTTTGCAGGTGTCACCGCCTCAAAAGAACTCTTTGCTCTTTCCCTGGTGAATAAAGTCTCTAAATTGTCGAATGCAGCTAGATTTAGAAAAAAATTGAGGGGTGAAGGCAGACCTTTCCCACTTCCCTCTTTCTAAGATGTTGCCTACTACTGCCACAAAAATAATGACCTACAGTTGCATCAAACTCAAATCTAGGCGTCTCGAAACGTTACAAGTTGAAAAGCCCCTACACTGTATATGACAGGACATATTAAGATAAGGTAGTTCGGAGGGTTCAATGTCTTATTTAAGACTGAGAACTTGGCAATTCAGCACTGGGTGGCTATCCGCTGAAGTGAGGAGTTCGTCCTTTCCCTGCGAATTTGGGACGCCTATGCTTCTAATCGATAAGGGCAGCGGAATTTCTTCGGACAACTTGAAATTTTCTAAGGAACATTTAGATATTTATTACTAAGGTGGGATTGGAATTTTACATCAGACGTGCAATGGTTTTGTATGGCATCAAGTCATAGGAGAATAAGATGCAAAAGCCTCAAACGCATGTCGACTGGTACCAACTACATTGTCGAATGTGCAAGGATGGACATGGAGCAAACACAGTGGGCTATCCAGTAGACAATGTTACATTGGCTGTAAGATAATTTCTTTAACACGAACCACGAAGCATTAGCATCAGAGCTGGGGTAGCGGTGGCGTCTATGACGGACCAGAACGAGGACAAGTAATTGGTTTCTAGTAGATATGTGTGGTTTTCGGAAAACACTTTACTAGGATGTTCGTAGCGAGCGAGCGAGAGAGAGAGAGAGAGAGAGAGACAGACAGAAAAAAGAGAAAGAGGATGGAGACAGTGGTGGACTTTAACTGCCTATCTTGAAGGTAAATTGTCACAATATTAAGGTAATGCTTTAAGGCCAGTAAGAACGATTGAGGCACGGGAAGTAGTGTGCAGCTGCATAAGGGAAAATTAATCCTGTTTGAATGATCTGTCCAATGTATATTATGAATATATACCTCACACGTGTTTGATAACTTCTTGGAACACCTCTATTGCAACTGACAACAGAACGGAAGAATTCCAAATCATGTGAGCTAGGGCTGAGAACATTAACAAATGAATGACTTAGATAATTTCTGGCAATAACCCTGCTGAATGCAGAGCTCAAGATTTTAGCCACGGTTTTATTAAAAGATTGGCTTTTGTTGTCGGTAGTTTGGGCCGACAAAGCACCAATAACCCAAACGATCCCCGAATGCCAGTTCCTATCTGAAATGATGTAAATCATAATGAGTGGGAAAACAAATTGGAATTAGCCAAAAGCTTTCGATAGGGTACATTATGGGTATATGGCAGTTGTGACAACACAGCCAGTTCCAGACCTGTTTTCAGCAGTTAGATTCAGAGTAATACACAGTGGCACTTGCTCAATGACCAAGCAAAATTGCAACATCTCTGTGCTCGAACTGTCAGGTGTGTTCGCTTATCTTATACATGCTGTCTCTCAAGGTCTTCTGCGGAAGCTATAATTGTCAAAGGACATACCGTTTGATACAAGAGAGGTCTGTCTGTATGCAGATGAATTGAACGTAATGATGTCGAACACCACGATTGTTTCGGTATTTGATATCATTCTAAAGAAATAGTGCCAGTGCCAACTATTTAAAAGCGATCTGAATAGCAAAGATAAATTCAGACAGGTTTCTGTGTCCGCAGCTTTGCACATGGAAAGGAAAATCTATGCTACTGAAATATGACGTAGGTCATTAGAAGATGGCGCAGTTAATCTGCTTCGGAGCTGGTTCTTTTCGAATCTCCGGTGAATAGTAAAATAGATGTTTATAAGCAGCGTACTCTGTTTCCCACCACATACGGATTGAGAGGAAGCTGTCCCTAAAAGGTTAAGTCAATTTGATGGGTTCTTTCATTGTCTCCGTCATAATTTACCGCTTAACCGTCGTAATTTACCTCTATACTAGTCTGAGGAGACTAGAACGTCTACTCCTCTGTAGAAGGGATATATCTACTAGCTATACCACTGCTTTACGGAAGACTTTCTTGTCATGAACAGGCGGCTGATAAGCAGATATGCAATGGGGCTGCAACCAACTAAAATATTGGTTGTAGGACTTTGAATAGGTATGATCTATATCTCTAAATATGTTCTTTGGCAGTACAACTCCATGGTCTCGCTGTAGTCCTGGTTCAAGCAAATATCCATATTGTGTGTCTGGAATACAAGATACTTTCAGACACCCACCATCCTCAAGTGTCACATGAAAAGTAAAGAGAAGGTTGATAAGTAGGTGAGCACCTCCAGAGAAGTTGATGAATGGTGAGTGATTGTGGCTGAAATGGTCAAGGTAGACAGAACAACACTAAGCATTCACGCGTACGTTAGAGAACAATAGTTGCGCGTGGACTGGTACCCTTCACAGTCCTAGTGATCTTGGATCTATGTAGTTCCTTCATTGGCCCTAGTCCGAAGTTCTCTTTATCACGAGGATAATATTACTCGTGCATCCCACATTTTGTCTAGAATGCCTACATTCAATTTTATTTACCCCATCTGGTAAACTTAATGTGTACACGATTTATGTAACCCCCAACAAAAATTTCAACCTGCCTTTGTAATATCCCACTCATCGGGTACCCTGTGGCAAATGAATGACATGATCATCATTATCGTTCTTCTGGTTGTTAATCTGATAGTGAGGTGGAGATAATGATTGAACAAGGTATTTTTTTTTTACATTCACCAACATAACAAAAAAAATATTATAAAAAGAAAGGAAGAAGAAAAAGAAGAAGAAAAGAAGAAGAAGAAAAAGAAGAAGAAAAAGAAGAAGAAGAAGAAGAAGAAGAAGAAGAAGAAGAAGAAGAAAACTAAGGGGGAAAGAAGACGAAGCAGACGAAGAAGAAGAAGAAGAAGAAGAAGAAGAAGAAGAAGAAGAAGAAGAAGAAGAAGAAGAAGAAAAAGAAGAAGAAGGAAAAGAAGATGAAAGAAGTAGAGAAGAAGAAAACTAAGGGGGAAAGAAGACGAAGCAGACGAAGAAGAAGAAGAAGAAGAAGAAGAAGAAGAAGAAGAAGAAGAAGAAGAAGAAGAAGAAGAAGACCGACGGAAAGTTGATGTGTTAGTAGATGAAGATAAACGACAATTCAATAACAAAAAAAAAGGCAGACAATAAATCAGAAAGAGAAAATAAAAGCAGAAGAAACAAAGGATACTGGAAAATGAAATTAAACGTCAGAAAGTAGGGGACAGTAAGGGACGAATATGAAGTCGTAGGAAGTGTTGAGAGAAAGGTGACAGAAATAGGGTAGAATCGGGTGGCATATAATAAGGTGGAAGCTGCATAGCTGTAGTAATGGTAGTAGTAGTAGTGGTGGTAGAAATGATAGTGTTGGTGACAGTAATGCTTGTGATGGTGATGGTGGTGGTGATGGTAGTGGTGGTAGTGGTGGTGGTAGTAGTTATTGTAATGATTGTGATCATAGTAGTAGTAGTAGCAGCAATATCAGCATTGGTGGTAGTATTGTTAGTAGTCATTGTGATGATTGTCGTAGTAAAAGGGATTGCAGTCATAGTAGTAGTAGTAGTAGTAGTAGTAGTAGTAGTAGTAGTAGTAGTAGTAGTAGTAGTAGTAGTATGAGGTTGATGACTGATGACACCGAAAACGCAATGCAACCGCTGTTCCTAATATTGATTATGCCTGTTGATGCCAATATGAGAGGGACCTATTCACTCACGCAACACAAACATGCATACACACACACACACACACACACACACACACACACACACACACACACACACACAAACGCATACACACACATATACACACACGGATACGTACCCATACACATACACACAAACGTGCACATATGACCAAGCGCATCTTTGCATGCAGGCGCACACATACGCATACGCACGCATGCACACGTGCACATATATTTCACCCCCGTCCTTCATCTGAAAATGTGAAACATGCGGTGCCTGCTAGGCGTTATGAAGCTACTGATGTGATACCATTGGTTGACGCTGATATCATTCCGCTAATTAGTTTGATATTGACGGTTAAATAATCCCTGATGATAATCCAATCCCTAAATAGTATGTTATTGGTACCAGTTAGCTTTTCATGGATTCGTTTGATTGATACTAGCACTGCTAGTCTTCTGGATGGGATTGTATAGGATTGGATTGACGATAAAGGTAGTTGCAGCGATGAAGGAGTTGGTGAAAGTTGATTGTTCTGACTAAGGTGTTGGTAAAGCTTTGCGGGTCTGGTTTTCGTGAAGTGAGTAACGACTGTGGGAGTGGAAACGGAGTTTATAGAATTAGTATTGGTTGTGCTTAAGGCCAAGTGGCTTTGGTTACGGAGAAGGTGGTGGTGGTGGGGATAGGTAATGGTAGTTCTGGTGATGGTGGGATCGACGGTTTTAGTTCTTGTGGGGAGAGTAGTAGTACTGGTAGAAGTTAGGTGTATAGCATGATTACTAGATGTGTTTGTAGTGAACACTGGTAATTGGGTTGTGGAGCGAGTGGTGGTGATCACCATCTGATCCAATGGAGAAGATACGTTGGAGATAACGGGATTGTAGCGGTAGTTAGATAAGTGGTCAAGTAGTTGAAATCACAGAGTTGCTGTTGGCGATAATATTAAGTGAGTAAATTGCAACAATGAAAATTGTAGTCGCTGCTGTTGTGGCGACCGAGATGATGGCGTAGTACTGGATTTAGATGTGGCGGTGTTGATAGTATTGTTGCTGACAATATTGTTTCAGTAGTTTAGCTCCGGGTAAATTCTGAGGTAACAGATCTATGGTAAGAGGTACTTCAACAGTAACCATCCTGTAATTTTAGTTGCATGTAGGACTGTATTATCTAATGATTCCATTCCCTTTTTATAAGACCCGTGGGTGAGATTGGAATCAGATTTAGTTGCTATTTCTAGCAGTTCCCGCGATCACGTTAGGACACTATTAGTTGTTGTTGTTGCTGCTGTTGCTGCTTCTGCTGCTATTGTTAATAATTGTGATCATGATGATACTGGTGACGGTAGGTTGATTACGGAGGTGGTGATGATGTTCAGATACCAACAGTGGTTGTGGTGGTGATGGCAACAGTCATATTACTAATGCATTTCGGTTGCGATGGGAGTCAAATTATAGATGGTGATGATACCGAGTGATGTAGTGCAAGGGTTTGTTGTTGTTGTTGCTTTAGCTTTGTGTTATTTTAGCCCCAGATCATCCTTCATCATGCTCTATAACCAAAGGCTTTCTAACCATGACTATTGCGTTTTTATTTATTTATTTATTTATTTATTTGTTTGTTTATTTATTTATTATAGTTTACCAAGGATAACATGTTCTAATGTGTGTTTTCTGATATTTAAAAAAAAAAAAATTATAGAAGGTTAGATTTTATTTGAGAAAGTGTTGGCTGCTATTTCTAGCAGATAATATGATTGTTTTGAGGATTCTGGAGGCGATGTGACTTCAGCGCAATTTGGCGTCTATCTCTAGCATGCTGATATTGTTTATCAGCATCCTTTATTATAATTACATCTTTATAATTATATACCAATCTCTCTCTCTCTCTCTCTCTCTCTCTCTCTCTATATATATATATATATATATATATATATATATATATATATATATATATATAATTAACATAATATGGTAAAAATTCGATATTAATTAATATCAATTTAATACCAGGAAACTAGCACATTAAAAGAGCATATTGACAGACCGGTCACTGGTCAATCTTATATATATATATGTATATATATTTATTTATATGTATGGGAAAGAGTTTTGGTAGTGTTAACGGTATAGGCGATAGTTTTTAATGCTGGTGATAGTACTGCTTTCCTAGTATATACACTTATTATGGTGGGGTGGCAGTGGCGTTAATGCTGGCGTGGGATGGTGGTGATATTAGTGGAGAGGTAGGGATATAATTGTAAAGTTGTAAATACTGGCTTGATGCCGGTGAAAGTGGTGTTGGTAGCGGTCGGGCATTGTCGAATCGAGTTATTGTGGGTATTTGAGGGAATAAAGGAAGTAGTGAGACATGGGGGGAGGTAGGTAACGGTGTTGGTGACGGTGGCGAAGGTGGTAAGGATGGAGATGACGGTGGCGGTGATTGTGTTGATAAAGTTGTTGGTGGCGGTGTGGTGGTAGTAGGGATGGTGGTGTTGTAGGTGATTTTGGTGGTGGAGGCAGTGATGAGCGGTGGTATTAATGATAAGAAGTGGCATTTGTGGTGGTGTATGTGTTGGTGGTATTGATGGGAATACTTGTGGCGCTAGTGGCACTGAGTATGGTAGTGCTGGCGGTGGTGAGTGGGAATCGTAACGCTGACAGTGGATGTGGTTAGGATCATAGTGGTGGCAGTGGTGACTATGGTGATAGTGCTGATAGTGGTAATTGTGTTAGTGACCGTAGTAGTTGTTGTTACGGTGGTAGTGGCGATAGTGGTGGTGATAGCGTGTAGTGATAACGGTGATGACAGCGGCGGTGATAGTGCATAGGCTAACGACGATGTTGGTGACGTATGATGATGGGAGTGGTGGCGCTGTTGGTGGTGATATTGAGGAGGGTACCTTGGATCATTTTATTCAATGTGCTCTTACCGTTTATTAAGTATTTAGCGTGTGAATTGAGAAATTGAGAAAATAAATTTGCTGCTATTTGCAATAAGCTGGCTAGTAGTAGTAGTAGTAGTAGTAGTAATAGTAGTAGTAGTAGTAGTAGTAGTAGTAGCAGCAGCAGCAGTAACAACAGTAGTAGTAGTAGTAGTAGTAGTAGTAGTCGTAGCAGCAGCAGCAGTAACAACAGTAGTAGTAGTAGTAGTAGTAGTAGTAGCAGCAGCAGCAGTAACAACAGTAGTAGTAGTAGTAGTTTTTGTTGTTGTTGTTGTTGCTCTGTTGCATAGTCTCAGGCCTAAGGAAATTGAGTCACGGCCATACTGTCTGCCTTTTATTCATGCATTGTGAGACTATATATATTATCTCATAGCACTTTATTTAAAGCAGTTGGGGTATCATCTGACAGTAAATTGGCAATTGTTTCTTCCAACTAGAGCAACAAGTTAGAAACATCCTTCTTGCCTTGTTGGAGGGGTTTGATATGATATTGGTAATGTTGTTTCCATAGGCTAAAGCTGGTAGAATCGTTACCGCGCTGAGCAAAATGGTTAACGGCATTTCGTCCGTCTTTACGCTGAGTTCAAATCTGCCGAGATCGAATTTGCCTTTCATCCTTTCAGTACCAGTCGAGCACTGGGGTCGATATAATCGACTTACCCCACGCCCTGAAGTTGCTGGCTTCGTGCTAAAATTTGAAATCATTATTCTTTCTATTGGCTAATGCAGTGAGGTGACAGAATCATTAGCACACCGGGCGAAATACTTAGCGGTATTTCGTCCGGTTTTACGTTCTGAGTTCAAATTCCGCCGACGTCGACTTTGGCATTCATTCTTTCAGTGTTTTAAAATAAGTACCAGTTGATCATTAGGGTAGATGTAATCGGCTTACTACTCCCCCAAAACTGCTTGTCTTCTGCCAAAATTTAAAACCAATATTCTTTCTATAACATGAAACTGAAATTTTGGAGGTGACGTAGTGAGTTGATTAGTCGTCCTCAGTGCTTATTTTATCGACCTTGTAAAGGTAAAAGGCATAGTCTTTCTCGGTCAGTTTTGAACCCAGAGAGTAAAGTCGGAGTCCTAAGAATTTCCTCCGGCGTGCTAACAATTCTGCCAGGTCAATGGTACTTATTTTATCAATACCAAAAGGTTGAGATTAAATTCAGAACAATTTTGCCTCCTTGCTGCCTTGTGGTGGATTCATATTTTTGTACAAGGCCAACAAAGTGGTAAATCAATTATATCGACTCCAGTACTCTACCAGTACTTATTTTTTCAACTCCGAAAGGATAGATGAAAGGCAAAAGTTGACATCGACGAAGTTTGAGCTCGGAATGTAAAGACGGACGAAATGTCGCTAAGCATTTTTGTTCGGCGTGCTAACGACTCCGCCAGTTTGCCGCCTTACATGGTGGTAGTAATACTAATTTCAAATATTGGAATATGGCTAGCAAGTCCGGGTGAGGGGAGGGAAGTCTGCCAGCTCGCTGCCTTATTAACAACCTTCAATATTACAACCACCATTATGGCTGCAGAATTGTTAGCACGCCGGGCAAAATGCTTACCGGTTTTTCGCCCGTCTCCACATTCTGAGTTCAAATTCCGCTGAGGTTAACTTTGTCTTTCATCCTTTCGGGGAAAAATAACAAGTACCAGTTGAGGACTGGGGTCGATGTAATCGACTTAGCCCCTCACCAAGTTTCCTGGGCTTGTTCCAAATTTTGAAGCCACTATTACAAACACCTGGCGAGCTGGCAGTATCATTGGACGCCAGACAAAATGCTTTGCGGCATTTTGCCCATCTTCATGTTCTGAGTTCAAATGCCATCGAAGTCGACTTTACCTTTTATCCTTCCAAGTCTATAAAATTTGTACCATTTCAACTTTGGGGTCCATGTAATCGACTTATCCCCTTCCTCGAATTTACTGGTCGTGCGCCAGAATTAGAAACAAATATTTAATATTGTTAGTATGGTTGTGTGAAAGCGCATGGCCCAGTAGTTAGAGCGTCGAGCTTACGATCGTGAGGTTGTGAGTTCGAATCCTGGACCGCGCTGCGTGTTGTGTTCTTGATTAAGACACTTTATTTCGCGATGCTCCAGTTCACTCAGCTGTAGAAATGAGTTGCGTCGTTACAGGTGCCAAACTGTATCGGCCTTTGCCTTTCCCTTGGATAACACTGGTGGCGTGGAGAGGGGAGGCCGGAATGCATGGGCGACTACTGGTCTTCCATAAACAACCTTGCCCGGACTTGTACCTGGGAGGGTAACTTTCTAGGTGCAATTCTATGGTCAGTCATGACCGAAGGGGATCTCAGCAGTAGTATGTTTGTTTAGTCCTAGATTAATCTTGATTATTTGGAAGACCTATACTTAAAAATGTAGTGGCTCTGAACCAGTTACCATTTTCTGTATTTTGCACTCTTAGTCCAAAGTGTGTAGTTTTAAGGGCGGTAGAAAGTGATCTGTAGGTGATCTGCCTTCTTTTCTTGAAAATTGAGCAAACTGACAATGATGTTAATGGTGTTTGCAGAGGCTTTGACGGTAACATAGAAGAAAGATTGGGAGCCGTTGACGATGAGAATTTAAAAGCGATGTGGTAGTGATAGTACCCTTGAAATGGACGCGTTGTAGTGAAGTCTCTTATGGCATCACTGAATAAACTGAAGTAGCTTGTGACAGCTGGTAGACTCATTAGTGAAAATGTTTTCTGTTAGTAGTGAGGAAAGTGTTGAGACCGGTGTTGGTTAAGTAACAGTATCGCTGAAAGTTTTATAGTCTCACATGCACAAATCCACCTTAACCAAATATATATATTTATGTACGCATTTCAATAAGATTTACGTCTTAGTTTCAAACAACAAGGTCTGACAAGTACTCCTTATTGTAATCGGCGAAAATGTCTTCTGTGTTCGTAACTTAAATTGTACTTAGATCTTAGTCATAAATTTATAATAATTCCATGTACCTATTCATGTATGTACATACACATACAATCACACATACATAAATGCATATATATATGTATATATGTGCGTATGTGCGTGTGCACCAGCGTGCATGTATGTATTCATAAGTAAACGAGTTTTTAGTTTTTACGAACGGGAAGGTATTCAACAGATAAATTAGATTGCTTATTTCATTACAAATTGAATTGACTTTCAGTCGACAAATGCACTTGTTTCAGATTGCAGAAATATTTGGCAATATACAATCAAAAATATTCAGAAATACTTGGAGTTATGGTTAGAAAAGAGTACATAGTATATATTTTTGTGTGCACTGAAATAAACACGAGAAAATATTTTATGCGTTCGCCTATTCAGACATCTTGGAAAGAACCCGTTATATATTTTCATCTATTCACGTGTTCTTTTCATCTACGACTAAGCAAAGAAGGCAGCTATTGCTTTACTATTAATGAGTAAATGAAAGTTTTTTCTTCTTCAAATAATTATTCCTTAGGGGATATTAAGTATCTTGTGAGAGAGTTGAGCTATTTTAGCCAGTTGGGGTTTTGAAATTCTTCAATAAATAGCAAGGTATTTGCAAGGATTCATCAATTCCAGTCATTTCTTGAAATTACTAGCAAAGCATCCGGGCGTTGCCCGGGTGTTAAGACCTACAACCACATTGTATTATTTGTTCCATTCTTATGGGCAGAATCGGCACAGCTAATATATAGTGAACTGAATTACTGACATAATGTTATTGTTTGTTTAAAAGTGAAGCGGGAAAAGGCTGCAATTTGCAAAGGTTTGCATGAAAGTACTTTCTGTTCTTAAGAAGGATCATAATCTATGTTTTGTTTCATCGTATAAAAGTGGGATTAATACAATTTTGTCCAGAAATCACGCTTTCAAAATTTTAATTCCCCACCCCGTCCCCACCGCGATTTCTTAATTTGTAACTTTGGTCGAATTTTCTTTTTATGCACGTAGAAACAAGACGAAAATTCTTAAAGATTTGTATAAACTGTTTTTTTTTTCTCCGTGGATTACAAAGAAAATAATTTGGAGAAAAGTAAAACAAAGAAGTTGGGGTGGGGAGGGAGAAAATTAAATTATTGAGAACGTCATTTGGGGGCGACACCTTAATCTCCTGTATCAAAAAACAGAGGAATAAGAAGACATTTGGGAAAAAAATAAAGGCGAGTCGCAAATGTCACTCTGTACTTGCTAGAAACAACAGGTAAAGGGCAGGATTTCTAGGGACAATTTCCCTTTAAGTTTATATCGAAGATCACGTTTCTAAATACGCTCATCACAAACACGAATTACAGAAAATAAAGGGGTCATTTCAGTTGGATTTGAGCTGTAATTTTACGGGTGCACACAGCAAGAAATTACGTAGTATATAGAGAAGTTTCACCTAGTGTGAGTGTATGTGTGTGTGTGTGTGTGTGTGTGTGTGCGTGCGTGCGTGCGTGCGCGCACGTGTGTTTGCCAAAGGAAGCTATTTTATGGCATTCCTTCGTCTGAAGCAGCAAGGTTGTCAACTCGATCATATGATTGATCAGATGGGATCATATGATTGTTCGTTAATTTCCATAATTTAAAAAATTTATTTATGCATTGAAGAGAGAAAAAATTTAAAGAGAGGAGAACGAGAAAATGCGACATTTGCTTTGATGTGAGAGCAGACAGGGAATATATAAATAATAAATTTCTAAATCTCTCTGAGCGATTTAGTAATGTATTATTTCTATTTTTGAAATCAGTGAATGTATTTCCCTTGAATTATTATATGTTAACAAGGGCTAGACAGGCATCTCCAACTAGCAAGCCATGTTACTCCAGACTGATGACGAGCAATGACTCAGAAACTAGTCTCTGGATACTGGTTTAGTTGAGGGGAAGTGCTTATCTCCCCCATGTAAACATAAGGAAGCAGGAAATGCGTCAAGGCCGACAGGGAGCGGTGAGGCTTCCTAGGGCTAAATAGCAGTAGTATTATTCCCGTTGTGGGACTGTCACATTAAGTTGACAGTATACAACTACTTCATATATATATATATATATATATATATATAGACTGTTAGATATGCGTGTTTCATAATGGACAAATTGTGTGTGTGTATGTGTGATTGTGTGTGTGTGTGTGTGTATGTGTGTGAATGATTCTTGACGTTCTTTCAATTTGCATCTGGTTTAGCAACGAGGGAATATGAGCAGGGAAAAAACCTATTGACAAGGGAACATGAACGGGGTAAAAAAAAAACCTATTGATAAGGTTTGGAAACACTTGCAACATGGGAATTAAAGATCACTCTATAATTGTGCGGAGAGTTAAGCCGAATGATATTTCATGTTTTTTTAATTAATGAATGATAGTATTTTATTACATATAATGTGTCTCTTGCATGCGTTTTGATTAATAGTGTTGCAACTGAGAATGTGATGGGTTTATGATGTGTGCAGCTGCATGTTCGTGCATAGTTTTCGTTTTGTCTGAAGAGACATGGATGTGCATAGAGATTGTTAAATGCGCTTATGACTGGGGTCTGTCACTCTCAGCAAGAGGAAAACTATAAGCAACGAAAACGATAAAAACATCCTACAGTGACTTTCTCAACATGCTAAGCAAAAAATTATCAACGTGGAAGGAAACACATTCATGTTTCTGGAGAGAGAAGAAAAAATTATGTGCGGAAGTGTTACCTGCATATTCTACATTTACCTTTTCAAGAAGATCGTAAGACTCATGAAAGCAAACTCTCGTTAAGAAAAAGATGTTGTCATCGTAAAGACAGATATCAAAGAAGAAACTCATTTGGTTGAGGTTTCTATTAGTGCTTAACATTTTCCTAACCAAGCCTTTTTCACAATGGTTTTACAAAGTGTATGCTGCGCAGCAATGTTTCACAATAAATTTAGACCAAGTAATATTGTTGCGTATTCGAGTATAGAGACTAAACTGTTCCACCCACATTGCAGAAATGACTTTTCAAACTCTAGTCATTTCATTTCCCGTTTCCCATAAGTCATGGATGTCATAATCTGTTTCAAAGAAAAGTATGCGTGCGTGTGTAGACACACTCACACACACAAGCACACACAAAAGCATACATGAAAACACATACATACACAGCCATATATGTGTGTGTATGTATATATATATATATATATATATATGTATAAATATATATGCATATGTATATATATATATATATATATATATATATATATATATATATATATATATAAATTATTATTATTATTATTATTATTATTATTATTATTATTATTATTATTATTACTTAATTGAACGCAACGCCTCCATTTATTTTCACCTTTTTGATGCGACTCTACTCTATACTGTTTCCTTCTCCATCCTTCTGTATATCCTTTTTTCTCTCCCTCCCTCTTTCACCGTTTTCTATCTGTCTCTCTCTCCCCTTCTTTCTCTTTTTCACTGTCTCGTTGCTCGCACGTAACCATCGTCCATATTCCTTTTCTGCACGGACATTCAAAAGACTGCACGTCTTTTTTCACTCTCTTCTATCTTTGCTCTTTTCAAAGAGAATATTTTTCCGAGCGTTCACTATTTTCCTCCCGTCCTGGTCTGTTTGTTTTCGTTCAGTTTCCTTGTATGTTTTCACTGTCCCGTTTTTGTTCCCAGCTTTGACCCTCTATAAATACTGAATTTTATTTTAGAATTAATGGGAGCAACTCTCTTTGAAGACTCATATTGTCGCTGAATGCGCGAAAAGAGTAGTAGATAGTCAGCCGATAACTAATGAAGGCTCCTTTCTCTGTGTTTACTCGTCCTGTTTTCTGTTTGTTTTCTCGCTGTTTACGTACTTAACTTGTTTGTTTACGTATTTCATGTTGTTTGCGCAGTTGGTGACGTCCTGTACCCCTATAAGCATATATATACATTATTTATTATTATATATATATATATGTACATTTATACATATATATTATTTAATTGTATATATATGTATATCCATACACACACACACACATATATATATGCACATACATATGAGTGTGTGAGTGTAAATATATATGTGAATGTGTGTATGCATTTATAATATATATGCTTGTATGTATGTATCTATCTATCTATCTATCTATCTATCTATCCATCTATCTATCTATCTACCCATCTGTCTATTTATCTATCTGTCTATCTATCTATCTACTTATCAATCTAGCTCTCTATCTAACTATACACGCCTATTTCCAGTCACCCTTATCGTAAAATCTACTCTATTGTGCTTTTCCATAAACCCTCAACCGGATAGTACTAACATATTACTAAGCCAATGCAATTATTATAACTGCATTTGAAATCAGTTCATGTCTATTAAGTCAAATAACTGGTACTTTTACCTTATATCGGATAGGATCAACAAAATAGCTTCTTC
>NC_142931.1:49703161-49715661 GCF_046866305.1 Octopus bimaculoides | reverse complement strand
TGTATTATTCAAATGTAAGATGTTCTCATACATTTCCAGAATAAAATATATCGCACAATGCGTTGCAAGTCATATGTACAGTTAGAATCTAGCCTACACGCGATGATTGTGTTTATTCAATAGTCATCCAGCTTATTTGTTTGTTGGTTTGATATTCTTTCAGTTATTAGAGTTTCTCTTAATAACATGCTTGAAGATTTTAATCCGTTAAAATGTCTTCCTAAAAGTTGCTGACAAAACAAATATTAGTGATGAAGATCACAGAATTTGACTAACATTATTATCTACGCTGTACAGGGACGTGTGTAAGAAGGATGTGAAGGCACTTGGTATCAACACCAATTCCTGGGAGGATCTCACAGCCGACTGAACCAGCTGGAGAGGCACTCTTCACAAACAACTGCAGACCGGCGAAGAGAATTTGAGGGTGGCAGCAGCTGAAAACCGTGCCCGCAGAAAAGAAATGACAGCCAACAGACCAGATTCAACGTATAGGTGTGACCTCTGCAAACGAGACTGCCACTCTCGCATCGGTCTCTACAGCCACAGGAGGCGTTGCAAAAACTGAATAGACAACTCAACAGACGGATGACATCATCCATGGTCAGCCATGACCGACGGAGGCCTAAAAAAAAATATTGATCCTTATAATCATCGACAAAGGAATACCACAGAAGGAATGGAACACAACAGCTAACAGTTTTGAGTATTGGTTAACACGTGTATATTCAACACAAATTTCAAAACACATACCACAACTTGCATTTAATGGTGTTATTTCAGATTTGGATTTTTGGAGTTTTTGATGGTTTAAGAGTGCAGTTTTAATATTCAATGTATATAATGTTATATACATTTGATAGTACATTTGATGAGCCTTTTGTGACAAGAATTTCATGTAAGAAAGTACTGCAGAAGTATTCACCTGGTACTTATTGCGGGCTGGATTCATGAAATCAACATTAAATGAAGTGGCTTGTTCGAAGAAAAACAGACGGTACCTGATATACATATCCCTGTGTAAATATGTATGTGTATATGTATATATATGTATATGCATATATGTACGAATATTTATAGTATCTCTGTTTCATTTTCTCCTTCCCTCACTGTATATATATATATATATATATATATATATATATATATATATATATATATGCACGTATATATAAATATCTATATGTATATAATATATGATACATAGAGACATACATACATACATACATACATACATACATATATATATATATATATATATATATATATATATATATACATATATATATATATATATATATATATATATATATATATATATATATATATATATATATATATATATACGAAAACACACAGACCCACAAATACATACACTCACACACGCACACATACGTACATACACACACACACAAACACACGCGCGTATATATATTTGCCGTTCATGGCAAGAACACCAATTGTTTTACAATAGGTACATCCTTTCATATATCTCTTCATGTATGCGGAAACAAAAGCGTATATGCAAATGCAAACGCATACACGTACATTTTCTCACTTACTCACGCTCAGGCAAACACGTATACTGCTGTCGGTATTACAGGAAATGCCTTGTCAGTATATGCTTTTCCTTCTGCTAATGGGACATGCACTTATGAAATTATAGATGTTTTTGTGTATGTGAGTGTAATTGCCTGTATGTATGTGTGGGTGGGTGTTTATGTGTATGTTTCTATATGCACATTCACATGTATTCCACACTTCACATTAATAGAAATATACCTATGAATAGATTCAGCTCTCAGTCTTTTTGTATGCGAGTGTATCTATCTATCTATCTATCTATCTATCTGTCTACACGCACACACACACATGCCCCCACACAGATAAATATAGATATATATGTATCCGCGTGCATGCACTAGCAATGCATCTTCATTTTCCAGGATTTCGTTATAAATTTGTCTACATACATATTGTCCATTTATATTATTTTGACAGAAGGTTTCAGAAATCTGTACATGTTCAGAGATATTTGTGAAATTTCGATCATTATATGGGGAAAATGACAAAAATGCAATACATATTTACATTTTATTCTGTATTGAGCAGATTTTCCTAAACGGAAGCATGCTACATGTGTGTTTGTGTTTGTGTGTGTGTGCGCGCGCGTGTATTTATACATACATTCATATATATATATATATATATATATATATATATATATATATATATATATTTATATATATATACACACACACACACACACATTTATGCCTATATACTCATGTTCTTACCTATATAGACTCATTCATAAATATACATTTATACATACACATAGCCCTCTCTATATATATATATTCGTGCAAATTAGTTTTGTTTATCACCTTGTATTACACTCATTTTTTTCTCATTCTCTCTTACCTCTTTTTTTTTTTATTCTCACGTTAGCTTATCACTCTCTCCTATTTTTTTTCTCTCTCTCTATCTAGTTATCTCTCTCGCTTTGTTTCTCTATTGCAAATCTACCCTTTGTTCTTTTCATCTGCTCCCCTTGATTTCCACGTCCATTCTGTCTCTCCGCTTCTTTGTGACTGCCGCACTGACCACAGGTATTAAATAGCTGCCACCGTTTAGTTTGCATCTGGAAAATACTGATTCTTTAAATTCAATTTTGTTAGTATTTTCTGCTTGTATCTGCATTAAATAATATGCCACCATCTTGTTTACAATCTTTATCTGTTTGGTCTTTCGTGCCATTATTTTGACTCCGTCAACTTCATTTAAAGTCTGAAGGCAATTTTAGCTCCACAAATGTTTTCAGTCGTAAGACTAGTTTTCGTTTTGTTTTGTTAGAACGTTGCGCTTTCAGGATGAACAATAAGCGTCGAAATCCTGATGTCTCTGGTTAAAATGCTGGTTGATGAAATGACTGTGTCTGGTCATTGTACTTTTCGTTGATTGTCGTACATACTATTCACCATTATTTTGGGCTTTCATTTGTAGTGTAAACCGTCATATTCATCATCGTAACTGTCGCTTAGACTATAACTTCCTCTATTGATGTATATATATATATATATATATATATATATATATATATATATATATATATATATATATATATATATATATATATATATATACATAAATATATAAAGATATATTTAGACCAATATATAGGCAGGAAAATATACATTCATGCATATATATATATATGTATATATGTCTGTAAAAATAAGTGATACTTATTCGGTAGCCATGATAAAACACCGAGTTTCAGATACCGGGGCGGAAACCCACGCCGCCATCTCTTCAGTTATCTGGCCATTGAACATTGCTATGAAAATGACCGTTAAACAAAGGGAAATTACTGTGTGATTGACCGTTATTAAGACAAAAGAGCTATTAGAATGAGCGCTAAGTGAGGGGAAGGGAGTAAAGGTAAGAGTGTAAAAAATGTCCATAGTATTCGCGTAAGCGCAAAGTCCATACATACACATGCACGCCCGCACACCTACATACAGATGGCTCATCCTGAAAGGCAGCTTAAACCCCGCAACATGTCTAAATTCAACAACTGAACTTTTCGGATCATGTCCACATGGGGCTAAATATTTGCTACGTTTTTGGTGCCCCCGAGATTACTGATAGGACTTGCTTTCTATATTGTGACTATGTACAAGCTTTTTATCTCTCTATACTTTTAACTTAGATTTCTTATATATATATATTTTTATATATGTTTTTACATATTTATAGAGATATTGCTTTGTATATTTTTTACACATATTTTTTCTGTATTCTCCGTTCCACCTTGCTTTTTTCCTGTGCGTCTATAGACGTGTACATGGAACGTTTGGGGCACGCTTGTAGATGTGTGCGTGTGTGTGGGTAAGTGCGTATATAGATGTGTGTGCGTGTATGAGAGAATGTGTGCATATAGACGCGTTTTGCCCTTATAGCTTTTTCACACCTTTCTACACTTTTTTCTGTATTTTACCTTCAGCCCTGTTTTTTCTTGGGCATGTGCGTATATAGACGTGTGTATGAACCTTTTTGTGCGCGTGTGTATGGGTGCAAGGGTGTTGCGTGCATGTGTGTTAGCGTGTATGCGGGTATATATATATATATATATATATATATATATATATATATATATATATATATATATATATATATATATATTGGCGAATATGTGGGTGAACATATTTGCGTTTCAAGCGAGGGTGGATGAGTATATACATATAGTCGCATGTACGTGGAATGTGCGGGTGCGCATGTATATGTATGGACTGGTGCGCTTACGCGAATACTATGGACATTTTTACTCCCTTACCTTTACTCCCTTCCCCCACTTAGCGGTAATTCTAATAGCTCTTTTTTCTTAATAACGGTCAATCACACAGTAATTTCCCTTTGTTTAACGGTCATTTTCTTTGCAATTTTTAATGGCCAGATAACTGAAGAGATGGCAGCGCGGGTTTCCGCCCCGGCATCCGAAACTCGGAGTTTTATCATGGCTACCGAATAATTGTCACATATTTTTACAGATAAATCCCTCTATTTACATAATATCGAGATCTTTTACTTTCTTGTCCTTTCTATCAATACACACACACACACACACACACACACACACACACACACACACACAAACACACACACACATGTATATATATATATATATATACATATATATATTTATGCATATATATATATATATATATATATATATGTGTGTGTGTGTGTGTGTGTGTGTGTGCATGATTGCGTATGCAATTTCTTTTAATAAATATATAGAGGATTTTCGAGATTTCTTTGATTACTGCAGCAAATACTTTGCCTCTGTTGTATATATAATTGGTTCAATGTTGTTGTGCGTGGGATTTACACGAAGTAAGAAGTATCAATTTCAGTATTAAAAATAATTTGAGTTTTGGTACATACGACTAACAATAGTTTATCTATAATATAAGAAAAAAATGTACAAAATATATAAATCGATATGCGTCAAGTGGAAAGAAGAAGAAGGATGAAGACTAAGAAGAAAAAGAAGCAACAGGAACAGCAGCATGAGGAGCAGCAGTAGCAGCAACAGAAAAAGAAGGAGAAGGAGGAGGAGATGTAGGAGGTGAAGGGGGAGGAGGTGAAGGAGGAGGAGGAGGGATAAGAGGAAGAGAAGAAGAAGGTAGAAGAAGATGATAAAAAAAGGGAATAATAATAATAATAATAATAATAATAATAATAATAATAATAATAATAATAATAATAAGAAGAAGAAGAAGAAGAAGAAGAAGAAGAAGAAGAAATAGGTGATGCTGATAATGATGAAGAAGGAGAAGAAGAGGTGCAGGAGAAAAGAAAGAAATAAAGAAGAAAGAATAAATGAAGAAAAGAGAACGAAGATGTATGAAAGAACAAGAAAAGGAAGAAGAGAAGGAAAATGAACATGAAGAAAATGAAATAGCTGAGGAAGAAGACAAAACAATAATGAAGAAGAAAACGAAGAAAGAAAAGAAGAAAAAGGAGGAGGAGGAGTGGTAAAGAGTGGAATTGGAGGAGAAGGAGAAAAGAAGAAGAAGGGGATTACATTTGTAAATTATATTTCTAAATTAATATCAATATATGTCGGGTTGGCTGTGAAAGTTCAATTCTTAGTAAGATTATCAATAATATCAAGGACCTGACTGGAGAAAGGACTAATCATTTGATAGGGAATATCAACAACACCGGCCAAACACTGAAGTTAAGTCAATAAAGTTATTAGTAAAATTTTACTCTCTGTCTCTCCCTCTGTAATCATATATATATACATGTATATATATATGCATATACAAATATATATACACACACATATATATATATATATATATATATATATATATATATTTATATATATATATATATATATATATATATATATATATATATATATATATATATATATACATATATATACATATATATATATATATGAATGTATATATATATATATATATATATATATATATATATAATCATAAATAATCATAAAATCTTTATAATCTTTTCTGCCCTGCATATCTATATATATATATATATATATAAAATATTATATATATATATATATATATATATATATATATATATATATATATATATATATATATATATATATATATATTAAATGGTGGTGTCCCAGCGTGGCCACAGCTCATGAGCTGAAACTAGATAACATGAAAAAGATGATACATATGTGTGTGTGCTGCGTGCTTATATATACATATATATAAATAGATAGGTAGATACACAATATGCACATACTTATATACATACATATATCTGTATGTATAATTAAATATAAACTTATCTACGCACATATGTATATAGACATATACATTCTTATATTCATATGTACATATATACAAACATTTATCTGTATATATTTGTATATGTTTTATATAATTGTATATATATGCATATATGCACCTGCCTGGACACATACATACGCATAAATACACACGCAAGCACACACACACACACACACACACACACACACACATACACACACATACACACACACTGTCTCAAACAAACACGTATATGTGTAGGGGTCTTTGTCTATGGGTGTACTTCAAATATATTTTCATTGCAAGATATCTCAACGTATTCATCTAAAAAATTGACATAATTATTCAAGAGATAATTAGAAACGAGTTACGGAGGAAGTTTCATGCATTTATCATTACATAATTCCAGATGAATTTATCATTGTCTACTGGAGAAATTACTTCTCACATAGTATAAACTTTCAGAGATCGTAAGATTTAAGATGTCTGAAATAGATTAATAGTGATTCTTACTGACGAAATTAGGAAAAAGCTAATAAATGATTCAGAAATAGAGTGAAAGTTTCCATTGACTTTGCTAAATTAAGATACTATCATTATGTCATTTTGTATATGTATCTATATATGTATATATTCAATCTCATCTATGTATTCATATCTATCTGTCTATCTATCTATCTATCTATCTATCTATCTATCTATCTATCTATCTATCTATCTATCTATCTATCTATCTATCTATTTATCTATCTATCTATCTATCTATCTATTTATCTATCTATCATCATGGACGGACGGTAGACACATCGGCTCCGTAAGTTTTGCCTCTTTTGCTTCTAAAAAGTTTGTTTCTCAGTCATATTTTATATACAAAAGCTGTGCAACAACTGATATATTCAGTTGTGCAACTTGTTTGCACGGGAAATCTGCCCTGTGTGGCGAATTCCCCATTTTTGTAAAATTTATTTTCGGCTTTCTTAGCCATTTTATTTTGAGAATGGCGATTCCAAGCCAGGTGACGAACGCCGGTCTGTTTGGCCACTCGTACGCAATAACCTTTCCTACCCTGCCTTCCCCACAACTTCACGAAGGAGGGAACAAAGGAAGAAGTAGCACACAAACAGGTGTCAGTGTTAGCATGAACGCTAACACCGCCACCACCATCACCACCACCACCAACAACAACACCGTCTCAAATGCTATGACCTCAAAGACAAACACCAACACCACCACCACAGCTTCGCCGTCAACTGCTACAACGGACACCTCCGCCACCACCACAGCCTCACCGTCAGCTACTACAACGGACGCCTCTGCCACCACTACAAACAGCACCACCACCAACACCAACACCACGAATTTTGCAGAAGCATTGAAACAAAGAAAAACACTTCTACATTTCACACCGGGGCAGATCGAGCAGACCAAAGCCCTCTTAACAGAAAAGGGTTCAGGCCTACAACTAAACATACCACAAAACACCATAGAGAACACACGAAAAGGAACACTAATATACAAAATCTTAAATGCCAAAACACGCAGACCAGAGCAAGCACCCCAAGAACTTATTGAAATTTGTTTACGCCCGATATGGGATTTCCAAAGATATGTAAACTGGTGGAATAAATATGCCACAATCCAAGTTCGCTTCGACAGCGAAGCAAAAGGCAAAGAGCTGTCGACACTCACACTACAGTCGGACAAACTAATACTAATTCCGACCTACCTTGGGCAACGTGTGACCAAAGTTTCAATAAGGAATATACCTCCTGAAATAGAGGCACAATGGCTTTTATCCGCCATTTGCTACCGTATCGAAGAGGACTTCAACATCCTCGAGTATGCCACTAATCAGGAACTAAAATGGTCCGGAAAAAGGATCGAAGTATTGCTCCAAATCAGCGAGAATCAAGTAAACAACATCCCACACCATATTGATATGCCAGACGGCCATATTCTCTATCTAGTGGTAGAAGGCAGGAGGCCTCGCTGCTACCTGTGTGGCAAAGAAGGGCACCTCCGAACTAACTGCCCAACAACAAACAAAAATCAACAAGAGCAAGAACAACAACCACAACAAGGAAAGAGTACAAGGAAAAAGGAACCTTTACTAACCACGCCACCATCAATACAGAAAACAAGCAATGAGACACATCCAACAACACCAAAAACACAGAAACCAAAAGAAACACATCCAACAACACCAACAAACGAACATAAAACAGCATCCGGAAAAACACCTACAACAACAAGAACTAAAGAAACAGTAAAACTAAAAGACAATACAAAAACTGATCCCACTTCCCACACATCACATACACCACAACCAGAAAGTCAACAACCAACAACAACAAAAACAACAACACAACCACTTACACAAACAAACACAGATCCACACGACATGCCCCTGCCCCTATTCGGATTTCTCGGAACCTTCGTCGGAAGACGAAAGTAATGAGGACTGGCAAATAGCCCAGAAAGGAAGGAGGAAGAGAGGCGGAGTGCTGCGAAGGTGCCATCACGGCAGCGGAAGTGAGGGACGCGATGGCGGGATGCTCGAGGGACAAATCTCCGGGCTTGGATGGTCTTCCCTACGAGCTTTACAACTGTATGCCAGACTTGTTTGGAGACGTCTTGGTGGCGGTGTACTGCAACTGGCAGCAGAACGGGAGTATTCCCGGTTCTGTGAGCCGAGGAGTCGTAACGCTGCTGAAGAAAGATCCAAACAAGGGGGACGTCATAGATAACTTTAGACCCATCACTCTGCTCAATGCAGACATGAAAATTTTGGCCAAGGTGTTAGCCAAGCGGTTGGTGCTTGTCATCGAGAAACTGATCGGCAAGGCGCAAACGTGCGCCGTGCCGGGCAGGAGCATCCATGACAACCTCCATCTGATGCGCTACATCATAGAGCGGGTAGTTAAGGAACCTGGCATGGGTGGGACCCTGATCAATTTAGATCAATCGAAAGCTTTCGATAGGGTAGACCATCAATACTTGGAGGCTGTCCTCATGGCGGCTGGCTTCGGTCCCATTTTCCGCGGCTGGATGGCTACCTTGTACAGAAGCATCCGTTCGGTAGTTCGCGTCAATGGGCACCTATCAAGACCATTCGACATTGCACGTTCGGTCCGTCAGGGATTCCCCCTCTCATCGCTCCTGTACGTATTGACTCTCAAGCCACTACTGGGCAAGCTGGCGACGCTGAGGGGCATCCCGTGAGAGTTGGGATGCGGGACGAGTGTGTCGGCATACGCGGACGACGTAACCGTCATAGTGCCTAGCCAAAAGCACATCGAGCTTGTCGGCGAGACACTGAAAGACCACGAAACGGTAACGGGAGCAAAAATCAACCGGGATAAGTCAGTGGGCTTGCGGCTCGGCACCTGGAGAAGCAGGCCCATGCCGTCAAGCAGTGCCTCCGTCGTGGGACGTTGGACTGACGGTCCGGTTGAATTACTCGGGGTCTGGTTTGGTCCGGACCTCCAAACGGAGAAGAACTGGGACAAGATAACGAGAAGGGTGGCCACTCTCTGCCGGCAATGGGCCGAGAGGAAGCTGTCCCTAAAAGGTCGGGCGGAGGTGGCGAACACGTACATCGCGTCCGTCATCTACTACCGCCTAACCGTCGTTCCTTGTCCCGACCCTACCATCACCAAGCTGGAGCGCATCCTCTTCCACTTCTTGTGGAAAGGAAGCGTTCCGATGGTTAGGCGATCCGTTTGCTGCCAACACCCGTTAAAAGGAGGACTGGGCATGCCGTGGTTGATGATCCGCAGACACGCGCTGAGACTGCAACATCTCCGGCTCAACGTAGACTACGGTGAACAGGTGTGGTCGCCGTTTGTGCGGCGCGCTTTCCCGCAGCTCGTCTCCATGCCCGAAATGCAGTCGTGGATCAAGAAGAGGCCGAGGAAGGGCGAATGGCACCGCGACTGTCGCGTTGCTCTCCGGCAACTCCAACACTCCGGGTCAAACTTGAGCGACTGCATCACAACTAATGCATTCTATAGTGGATTAGTGGAGGGAAGGTACGACGACGATCTCGGGCCGAACCTGGGCGTCGACGAGGAATACCTGACCCGCCTGTTTAAGACGACCTTCGGCCGGGACCTATGGACAACTTCCAGAGATCCCTGGCGTGGCAGTGCTATCGAGAAGCTCTACCCGTTCGGGATAAGCTCTACAGGCATGGCTTGAGAAACACGGGGCCGACCTGTCCGAGATGCAGGCGGAGCGACGAAACCGTTCTGCACGCACTCGTACAGTGTCCCACCATTTCCGAGCTGTGGGCTTACGTCGAACAACTTCTTCAAGTATCATCTGAAGAGGAAGGTGAGAGTAGAAAGGGAAGTCTTGTCTAGTGAATGCTTCAAAAAAAGATGGGTGAATGTAGCAAGGATGGCACGTGTAAATGATGGAGCCACCTTGAGCATAACACTATATAAGAGTAAAAAAAATCCAGACAAAAAACAAAAAGGCAAAAGAGAATCACTTACTGTTATAGTTTCTGTAATGACAATATTGACCAAGGCTACCGTGGTCTTTTCCGTAGGCTTTTCTTTCCACGGCTAAGCCTAAACTGTCCTCCCCTCTTTTTACACGAGAACATTACTGTGTGATAAACGATCCCTATTGATCGCTTTTTTTTTCTCGATCCCCTTTGATCGAACTCCCCCCTTTTTCCCTCCCTACGATCCCTTTTGATCGACACACCATCATACCCGCACTCTAAGACAATATTACCCACACAGCGTTCATAAGCTCCTCTAAATCTCCCTTTATTTTCTACGTTTTAATTTAATTAACGTCGCACAATTTATCGCTGTACTTGTCTTCACTGAAATATTAATTTGCGCTTCAATGCTTAGTTATCCCATTGCCTACGTAGCAACATACCTTTGTGTACATTCAAATCAGTGTTCCCTACATCGAAACAACACATGAACAGATCATTAAACGAAGAAAAAAACCAATACACATTCATATAGACGTGTACACGAACACATGCAGAAGAAACACGCTCGCATGTGTATTAGAATAATATACAATATTTACAGTATCTTTGGGTTAATTATCATTTAGCTATATTCATGTAGTATATAATTTTTGAAGCTAAAATTTCTTTCTGTTGATTTACACAACGTAAGAAATAATATGGAAAACCAATAAACAAGAAAGTTAGGCAGTCTACAAGTAAACTAAAGTAGAAATGACAACAAATTTAGTTGATTTTTAAATAAATCATAAGCTCTGACCCGCCTGTCAGAAACTAGCACATAAACACAGACACACACACGCACAGACACAAAGATACACACACGCACATACACACACAGGCACACACACAGACATACACACATGTGGGCATAATATATAACATGTATGTATGTATGTCTGTATAATTATGCATACATGTATATATATATATATATATATATATTTGTATGTGTGCGTATGCACGTATGTATAGAGATACACACACGCGCGCGCACACAAACGCATATACATATATAGAGAGAGCGAGAGAGATAGACAGATAGACAGATAGATAGATATGGTATTAAATTGTATGCGTAAAGAGATGTACGACTGCTACTATTGATTATCATAATCTAGTTTGTGTATATATATATATATATCTATGTATGTATGTATGTAAGTCTGTCTGTCTGTATGTATGTATTCATGTATGTATGTATTCATGTATGCATGTATGTACGTCTGCATATGTCTGTGTATGTGTGCATGTATGTGTGTGTGTGTGTGTATTTATATATTCTGTATTGTAGTTATTCAGAATGGTATTTTTTTTTACTTTGACAAATTTTTACACCCACTATATATTCAGTAATCACTCATTTATTACTGTTCTTATTCTAACTCATGTTCATTGTCCGGAAATCTTTCGTCACACATGTGTGACTTCTTAGAATGGAATAAGCGGAGCAGGAGCACACACGAGGAAGGAAAGTGTCGCAGAAGAGGTCACAAATGTGCCACAAAAGATTTCCGGACAATGGACACGAGTTAGAATGAGAATAGTAATAAACGAGTGAAGAACGAGTATATAGTTTGTGTGTGTATTTGGCAGAAAAAACCCCTTCCAAAATGACCATCTTGAAATACAATATCTGTTTGAACCTGCGGCTTCACATCAGGCATCTT
>NC_142931.1:49658161-49695661 GCF_046866305.1 Octopus bimaculoides | reverse complement strand
AAACAACACCACATCACATCACATCACCACTCACACACAAGCGCTGAACACTTCCCACCTACACATACACACATCTACACATACACACACGCACACGTCAATGTCACCAGCCCTCTTCCACATGCACATACATGCTCGCTTACACACACGCACGCACACCGTAGTTTTGGGTCAACACTACTTTATTATTCTCCTTTCTTCCGAGCTCTCCTGTGTGACCTCTCTGTCCGGCACTCGCCATGATAGATCATTAGCCACTACACATTCTTTATTTTCTCCCCCTGTTTCTGTGTTCCTTTCTGTGGAAGAGCGTAGGCTGGAACTGTTACAAATTTTTCCACTTCCCGAGTGTTAAACTAATACATCTATTTGTTGTCCACACCACCTGTCTTCGTTTTTTTGTTTTTTCTGTGAATTCTCCCTGTATATATATATATATATATATATATATATATACAGAGAGAGAGAGAGAGAGAGAGAGAGAGAGAGAGAGAGGGAGAGAGAGAGATAGAGAGACAGAGAGAGACAGAGAGACAGACAGACATAGACAGACAGAGAAAGAAAGAGAGAGAAGGGGAATGGGAAGAGAGATATTTGTTTAATTTACATTGTGTGATATCTGTTGTGTTATTGGAAATGAGTAAATTTTTTATAAATCTGAAACACTAATTTGTTTAGACCTCTTTTCCTTTTATTAACGTGAAGCTAAGGGCAAAACGTTATACACGTTTATTGTTGTGTTTGTATATGCAGCGGTGTTTAGAAGAGACATAATATAAGAAATTAAGGTTAATGGCTGGTAATTGAATGAATACTAATAAATTACTCTTAAAATTTAGAAAACAAAATTCCATTGCTCGCTTCATTGCTTGTTTCTATTAAACTATGCTAAACAAAAACACGTAAATTCTATTATCAGTATTATTAGGATAAACGCGTTGGATAGCAGAGATATTAAAGCACAAAAAGTTTTAAATATGTGATTTTGGATATCATCCCTTTAGGTTTCTGTTATAATCCCGTCGGAATCGATTATGCTTTTTATCGTTTGAAATTCAATAAAATAAAAAGCTCTAAAATGGTAGGATGGATTATATAGATCCCTCTTTTCATCCATTATTAATTGCTTATCGTAGAAATATATTATTTTGCAGTCGAAAATGTTTGTACAATTCTGAACACAATATTTGGCGATAATGAGTGAGTTATATATTTTGAGTTCAAATCCCGCTGAAATTTATTACTTAGTGGGGCGATAAGTAGCAGCACTATTCGAAATCAATATCATCTCTGCGTGAGATATCTATAACTTTAACAAAAAAGACCGTCGCATAACGCTATCAAAACATCTCCCATTAAAACTATCAATAACAACATCAGTATCATCACAATTACCACTGGCATGAATACTTGAGGTATCACCAATGGCCATAAAAATTCCACCAAAAACACCACCATCATCAAACATAATCCTGATTCAAAACACGACGTGTTTTCAGAGCTCCTGAATATGTTGTCTATCTATAAGTGGTCAGAAAGAACAATGTCTCTACACAATGCCAGTTATCATGGTTCTGTGTTGCATTGAATTGGGAACATGAATGTGAAAGTTGTAAAAGTTACAAATCAATAGCTGAGCAAAATGCCATTTTCACATTTTTCGTTAACATTTAATTCCCGACTTCATCATATATATGTAGGCTTGTGGTTCTGATACACTTCTGGTGTAAGCTTTCAAAATCCCAGAAAGGCAGAAGGGAAAAAAATTAAAGGTTTAGATTCAATTCAAGACGCAAGACGGTAGTAGCTTTTAGTCTACATCACATCAGTATTCGGAAGGGCACCATTCGCAAAGGTAGTAAGAAACCAAAAGTGCCATCAGCTTGATATACTAAGAATAGCACATCGTACGACCATGGAAAGTGAAGACAATTGTTACAATTAACTATCATATGCATAATGGCGCACATGCAGAACTGATATAGCTGTATCACCCAAAGTTCCATAATTTACAGGAATTCATTGTTTTGACATAACAACCAATCCTTCTCTCCCATACCGGTTTTACATCTGATTTTTAACCTCAACAAATATTCTACGAGTACAATAATTAACAGCCTAACACTTTACATTATAACTAATACATGTCATTTCCCAACCCTTCAAAATGAAACTGGCTAGAAGGAAAGTATGGTAAAGTTCTTCGGATTTACTGTATTTTCTTCCATCTGTCCTGTCCTGGAGGCTACAAAAGCTGATGGGATCTGTTAGTAATTTTCTTATGAAAAAGATTTTACAAAAGCTTTCATCTCAGTCCGTTTTTGTTTTGCACGTCTCTATATGATATCTCGTATTAGTGGCTGAGAAACTACTTTTCAATACACTAAACAGATTCTCGACTGAGTTACGAACACACAAAAATGCATCTTTCCTTGAAGGTTTTGTCTTTTCATGAATCGTTTTCAGTATGCACTTACAATGTGTTTGTGTATGTGTGTGTGTATGTGTGCATGTGCCTGTCTGTATATGTGTTCACGTGACACCTATGAGCATGTAATATCATATCCTAACATTGTATTAACATTTTCTTCCCACATGTGTCAACACACATTGTGCATATATACATGCTTAAAACATAACGTTTGTTTCACGAGAACAAATTAAATACGGCACGAAATGAAATGACAATCACCTTATGAATCACAATCACCTAATGTTCTCAATTTTGCTGATAAGCAAATGTAAGGACATAGTGTAGTGTCACCTAAATCAATATCTCATTTACACATACAAACGTACGTACATGCACATTCATACTCAGGCAAACAAAACACATACTGATAGGCACATAACATATAATACAAAACAGAACTTGTCACCGTGACATATAACATCTCAAAAAGCCTTACATTGCACATATGTTGCATAATAACAAAATCAGAATGATAATTTATAATATTACAACCAATTATCGTGTTAATATATTCATTCATTCTGAATAGTTCAGGCTGATTCAAACGTGAATATGCTGTTCGCTGTTGGTTTTCGTCATCGGAGCAACAACAACCATCAGCAATTTCACGTTCGAAAATCTCAGAACGTACTGAGATTGAATAGATACATTAGTATTTTGATTCTTGCTGTTCTGCAAGCATTGCATTAATTGTTATCAACTTGGAAGTCGCCAACACGCATCAGGAAATTATCTATTTGCTGCTTTCTATAAACAAGACTAAGTATTCAAGTTTGAGTTTTGTTTTAGAGACTTGTTTCACTGTGGAGACACACAGTAAGGTCGGAACGCTACAGTCTTCCAAAGTCTTCTAATATTAATGAATCGCATTCGTTATGAACGAATATCAACTAAAAAAAAGGAAGGATTCTCCAGCAACAAAATACAAAAGGGATCAGTATATTTACGTTTGAATCTGCCAGAACGTATTGAGAATGACTAGATACATTACTGCTTTGATTCTCGATACTCATGGGCAATTATTGCAAGTTTCGCAGAACAAAAGAAAAGCCATATGACACCAATGTACCAACAAAATGTCAACCGAGTCAACGAGGGACTATCTATATAGGCATTTATCCTGCTAGAAATAGCGGCAATATCTCTTCGAAATTTATTTCTACTATTTTAAGAAGGAAGACACATGGACAACATAGTTTCTGATATACTGAAGGACTGTACGTTCACAACTGCTGCAAAGTTTCTGACTAAATGTTTGTGCGAGTAGATCTTACGTGGTATGAAACCAGTACGATTCAATTATGTAAACGTACTAGGTATGTTTGGACGTCAAGTGTCTTAAAATTTTAAAAATCTAAATGCTCAAAACTATACTGTCTTCATATGTCAAAATCATAATTCATTAGCATAAAACTTGAAATATTAAAATGCAAATCACTTCGAAATGAAATTAATTAAAAAAACAATATTTTCGTTCGTATTCAAAAATCTGACCTATGCTTTCCAGTGCTGCTCAAAAGAAATACTATATGCATTAGTTACATTTCTAGCAGCGAGTTTATTTTTGCTCTCAAGTTTTCTTTGCTTCTAAAATTTCTTTTATTATACAGACCTCTATTGTCTCTATGACCCAGATATTTGACATTTCTGAACCTTTTCTTGATGTTTTATGCGTTTTTGCAATATGTACGTTTTTTAAGAATATGTGCTATCCTTGCTTGCTTTAATCATGGCTAAAATTGCATTTCGTAAACTAAAAGATCCTTATAAGCTATGTCTATAATATAATTAGGTACTCTCTCGCTTATATTGCCACGGATTTCAAATTCATTTTGCTTGATATTGTGACTCGTGCAATGTTAAAATATTGGATACAGAAATATAGCTCTGAGGAAACAAGTGAGGGTCTTGTGTGCAAATCCGGTTTAACAATAACCGAAAAACTAGTTTCGGTTTTCTCTGAAGACAAGACAATTCTAATTTACTATCAAAGTCTTTCGTCAGATAAATAAGGCTGAAAATCTACCCGAAAAAAATATGACTTTAAATAGCAAATTTGAATGTGAACTTTTAGCTACTGAGTACTTTAAGAGCTGGTAAAGTAATTACGCCCTCATAAATAATAACGAACCAATTACTACTGCTTCGGCTCTTTTGCTGATCTCGTAGTAGTTGCAACGTTAAAGATTGCATATCACGTCTCAAAATTGTAAATTGAGTTCGTGAGTCACCGACTCTGAAGCAGTGGAGGAACAATGACAAGATCTCACTCCATTTGGGTGATATCTTGCAGAAGTAAGCATATATAATATGTAAAAACACTTACTATCTTATGATAGCGTGTGCAAAAACTGCGTGCCTTTTTCTTTTGCAAACAAGCCACAGTTGTTTGGTGAAATGAAAGGAAGCTTTAAACTAGATGCTGCTTGCAGTATTGTGACGTTGCAAAGTGCACCAGTTATAGCAACTGCATTTTAAGGTGTCATCGCCCATAACGATCCATGGTATCGTAGGAAGTACTACAAAATTTTAGTATAGTATCTCTTTGGCAAATAAGTTGATCTCAGGCAATCTGTTAAAACTAAAGTGATTGCAACTTGGAAGAATTATTGTATCTCCTGAAAAGCTCATAAAAACTCTTATTTTTACTGTACGAGTATGTGTGTGTGTGTGTGTGTGTGTGTGTGTGTGTGTTTGTGTGTGTGTGCGTGCGTATATATATATATATATATATATATATATATATATATACTGAATTGCGAAATATGCGTTAAAATGTAAGACGAAAATACCTCAAGAAATATAGGAAAAGTAAATTTAATGCAGATACACCAAATCTAACGAGATACACCAATGCAGTAAACTGAACAGTATTTGTGTATTCTTAAATCTCTAAAATGGTTTTCACCTGATGTAATTGCTTCATAGGAAAGATATAGAGAAAATTTATATTTATTTTTATGTAGGAAATATGTTGACTTCTGGGTATAATAGTAAAAGTTGTCGAAAATATCTTTACTTTTGGTGTCAGTAACAATTTTTTAAAGCAGTTCTTAAAACGCTGCAATATCACTTGAAGCATTAAAGCAGTATACTGGCAGAATGGTTACCTCGCCGAAAAAAAGTGATTAGTAGCATTTTTTCAGATTTTAAGTTTGAGTTTAAACGCTGCCGGGATTGATTTTGCTTTTCATTCTTTCGGAATCGGCAAAATAACTTCCATTGGATAAAATAAGTAGCAGTTGAATACTAGCGTCGATTTAATCGACTTACCGATCCCACGAAATTGCTTTGTACCAATACTTGAAACCAATATTATAGAGACAAGGCGCCAAGCTGACACAGTACTTAGCAAGCTGGACAAAATGCTTAGCAGCATTTCGTTCCTCTTTAGTTCCGCGTTCAAATTCCACTCGGGTTGGCTTTGCCTTTCATCTTTGAGGGTCGATGAATAAATACTAGATGATCACTTGGTCGATATAACTGATATATCACTTTCCTAAAATTGCTGGCCTCGTACCAAAATTTTAAAATACTATTACTAGAAGCTTTCATACAACTTCTGAGTCATAAATGTCGGAATTATGGAATTAAGATATATTTTCTCCATAACGGTAAATAAAAAATATATGTGATTTGTCCCACAGATTGCGATTGGTGAGTTCAAAATATCTGATGTTGAAATTAAGTAAAAGTGTCTATGATGTTATGCTCATGAATGTCCAATTTCTATTCCACCCTCCCAAGCTGATCAGAAATTTCTATAGACTACAAGGTGAGTAAAATTATTTACTACTACTACTACTACTACACGCGCACATATATGACGGACTGTCCCGTAAAAGACGACGTATGAGCATTCCGCTTTTGCCAGACGACCTGCACAGATGATTGGTTTATAGAGACCAAAATGTTTGTGCTGCACATTAGTCCACTCTCTCCATCAAATCGAGATGAAGTGTTTTGCTCAAGAACACAACGACCACCCAGTCAAGAACCTGAAATCACTATCTACCGACCATGAGTGCAAGACCCTAACCACTTTGGCCATGCGCCCACACACACACACACACACACACACACACACACACACACACACACACACACATGTATATATTTGAACGTCCCTAACTGTGACTGAGGGCGTTGAATAACACCTTGTCTTGCAAGAGATAAGAGTTAAAACTCTTAACGCTGTATGAAGAGCACAATATGTCACTGACAGGGGAGATAAACGCCCAATATAGGAAGCTCGGATCTCTAAGCTACACTAGTTGTGTATATCAGTCGTAGACTCGTCAGTATTTAATACTTCGTCGGTCGGAGAGTTTGTCTAAATCGGTTTGTCAGTATATATATTTACCATATAAATTTATGGCTGATTGAGCAAAATCATAATGTGTGTATCGAAAACTAATATAAACAGCTAGGCGCAAAATAAAACCATATATAGTTCACTTTTTAAGTAGGACATACTTTACTACCAATAACCTACATTCGAATACATGGACTATGGACTATAGTGTACATAATTTTCTAATTTAGGCTACAGTAGAAGAATTCTCGTGAGATTGTTTTCCATTGAACATACTTGATTAAACTTTTATAGTAATCAAATAACTTCGCAAGGTTGAAAGGAGCAGCTTAATATGTATTGTAGGTATAGGAAGGGATATGGTGACACGAACATAACTATCAATAAGAACATCACTTTAACTCTAAATGTGTACAGGTATGGATGGAACCTACAGTTGGAAGTAATGATATCAGCGGTAAACTAACGAGGGTGCAGTTAGCTTGTAACTGTCCCTGTGCATTTAAATAGAAGTGTAGGCAATCCAGTTCTGTGTTAGACTCTTACAGCAAAGTTACATTGGATTTAAGTTATGCCTCTGACCAAAATCGCGAATGTATGAAGTCCTCAACACCGGGCATTGTTACATATATACTATATCATGCTCTTTCTTGTAAATTGCAGTTGATAAAGTCAAACATTTAACCTAAATATTCTGCTTTCCATTTATAGTAATGGCTTTTCTCTGCAGCTATAAGTTGTGATATTTTATATTACTGAATAAACTGAAAGTAGCACCCAAAAAAGAACCTTATAATAACCATTTAGTGTATAGTTTACATAAAGAAGAATAGAAAAGATTCAGTTGAATTTGCTATTAATGTTGTCTGTTCTAATAATAAATTGTCTAAAAAATGTCATATTGACAAACAAAAATACTTGTAACGTGAACTTCAAGGTCTTTCTAATTTTAACGACTATGACATTGTTCGATGGGTCACTAGCCTATATTCAGGTCATCCTGATAACACAATCGTCTCTTCTTATATTAGGAGGGTTAATTAAACGTTGTTTTATCTCAGTGACCGTATCAGTATTATCGAATTGACCGTTGGTAGCACAATTGATACAAACAGAATAAGTCGAAAACATATAAACAAGTCATTCATACTCCAATGCCAGGTGCACAAATGTATGCATATCTGATAAGATATTATTCCAACAGTAATATGACTTCGCATAGTGTTTACATAGCAAGAAACCATACGTACATACATATAGACAGACAGACAGATACAGGAAGCTGTATAGATAAATATAGTTATATATGAGGTGCGCTCAAAGAGTATCCAACCGTTGGCGTAATAAAAGTTATTTTCTACATTTCACAAATTCATTTATCCACCTTCATAATAATCTTTTTGAGAGTTCACACGCTTCTCCCAGCAATCCTGGCACTTCTGGCAACACCTCTGGAATTTCTTCACTGAAATGCTAAGGAGCTTCACCGTCGTTTTTTCTGATTTTCCTCTCGTGACTGAAATCACTTCCCTTTCAGTATTTCTTTCACTGTCGAGCAAGTGGTGTGCTGTTCATGACCAGGTAAGTTTGGATTATGTGGGCAGAAGAGCGGGTGCATTGTCGTGGTGAAGTTCCCATTTCTTTGCTGCCCATATATCTGGACCACCTTCGACGCACAACACGAAGGCGACGTATAACCTCCATATAATATTCCTTAATGATTATTTGGTCCTGTGGTATGTATTCATGATGTACGATGCCACGACAGTCAAAGAGACAGGCCAAAATAACCTTCAAATTGCTGAAATCAGTCGTGCTATTTTGGGCCTTGGTGATGCTTCCATTGGGAGGAGTGGGACTTGTTTTCCGGATCCTAACCATAAGCCTTTGTCTCATCACAAGTGATGATAATCTTTATGAAGTCTACGTCGTGGTTTTCTCAGTCGTGTATGTCCTGAATGATTTCCATGCAGAGTTGCTACTGCTGCTCCCTCAGCATCTTGGAGACGAATTTTACCGGCACTATGCGCATGCATTAATCTTCGTTAAAATGGAATGCCCTGATCTTGCACTTATTCCACCTCGTGATCAGTTTCTTGAATTGTTACACGACAGTCTTCTATGGTAATGTGATGTGTAGGGACCAAGATAACTGTGCAAAGAAGTTCCGATCTGTAATTGTGGAGTGAATCTTTGGAAGAGGTAAAACATGAGAAGTAGTGGTTATACATGATTACGGAGGCAATGACAAGTGATCGAGACCTTTGGCGATATACTGTGCTTGAGAAGACGTGTGAAACCAAATGAAGTCGTAATCGTAGCCAGTGCCAATTTCACGTACCTTCACCCGTGCTGGTGACACACACACAGCACCCTTTGAACGTTGAGCATCATGGAGGCAAGGACAAGTGACCGAGACCTTAGGTGATTTGTCTTGCTAGAGGAGACCCGTCAAGCCAAGAGAAACCGTAGTCGTGGCCGACGCTGGTGACATGTAACTAGTACCGGTGACATGTAACTAGACCTCGGCGAAATTTGAACTCAGAACGTAAAGACGGACGAAATGCCACTACGCATTTTTCCCAGCGTACTAGCGATTCTGTCAGCCTTAATAATAAGTATTACAACAACAACAACAACAACATTTACTCTATAACTGATGTTGCGTGCACCTTTGATCCAGGAATAGTTAAGAAAGAAGGCGAAAAGTTAGATATATACATCCCTCTAAAATACGACGAAGTTGACTGGGAAAACTGAAGGTGAAAATAATACTAATTATTGTTGAATCCTTGGGGACAGTGTCAGGAGGAATATAAAGAAAATAGGAATAGAGTGCCCAGTAGAACTGTTACAAAAGGTTTGCCTCCTTGACATGGCCAGAATCATCCTGAAAGTATGAAATGAAAAGAGCAGATAACATGACACCGTAGGCTGCGTGCAACAATCCAGTTACACACACAAGATTCCAGGAGTTCTATCAAAGCCAGAGTTAAAACATTGGTAGCGGTAGTAGTAGTAGTAGTAGTAGTAGTAGTAGTAGTAGTAGTAGTAGTAGTAATAATAATAATAATAATAATAATAATAATAATAATAATAATAATAATAATAATAATAATAATAATAATAATAATAATAATAATAATAATAATAATAATAATAATAATAATAATAATAATAATAATAATAATAATAATAATAATAATAATAATAATAATAATAATAATAATAATAATAATAATAATAATAATAATAATAATAATAATAATAATAATAATAATAATAATAATAATAATAATAATAATAATAATAATAAAAAAAATAATGGTTTCAAATTTTGGTATAATTTCGGAACGTCGATTCAGTGTTCAATTGGTTCTTATTTCATCGACTCCGAAAGGACGAAGTCAATCGGGTTAGAATTTGAGCTCATAACGTAAAGACTGATGAAATGCCGCAAAACATTTTGCCCGGCTAGCTAACTATTCTGCCAAATCACCGCCTTAATAATAAATCATAATGTTGGTTTCAAAATTTGGCACTAGGGGAGGAGTAAATCAATTTCATCGACTCCAGTGCCGAATTGTTACTTATTTTATAGGCCTCGAAAGGACGTAAGGCGTTAGTTCATTTTATCGATTCAGAAACGAAGAAAGGTAAAATAGACTCTAGCGACACTTGAACCTTGAATGATAAGCGATGTAACTAAGCAAGTCGTTTTGTCCAAGACTCTACAAATGCTGCCAAAACACCAACCCACTGATTTTTACCAACTGCTAGAGCACAATTACGCTCACAGGGAATATGAAAAATATGTAAGAGCTATGAAAGTAATGATCTTTCTCGTTCGAAAAAGCGTATTCAGTTTCTCGATCTACTAAATTAACTAATTCCGAATTATTGAGTAAAGTGGCTGGGAATTCGCCATGAACGTATACCTTTAACAACATTTTCAGCCAGAATTAGCGTGACACTGTAAAAAAAGTTGCATTTTTTGCATTACAAGAACAACTCACTCGACGGACCACTATACAGTTTCCGTGTATCTAACTTCACTTACAAGGTATGAGTCAACTCCAGGCTAAAGAAAATATCTCTTGCTCAAGATAGACTGAGTCAAATTGAATCAAACGCTTCGAGGTGTCAAATTACACTTCGTAACCATGCGAAGAAGTTCGTCTGAAAAGAGTGTAAATAGTACTAAAACAGAAAATGTGGAATATAAAGATTGTCTAAAATAAAAGTTGAAGTATTAAACTACGAGGTGCATTCCTAAAGTTTTGAGACCTTTCCTTTTTAGGCGAGGCAATTACATCAGTCTTATATTTTTGTAATATTAATATATTATGTTTATACATCTAATAAGCTTATCTACCAATTTTTGTTATTCCAGATTGTAGGAGACGGCCGTAACAACACTTTGAACACATCTTATTAAACACTGCTTTTCACAGATGACTAGTTTAGTTTGCAGAATGCAGTTGTGATGTTCGGAATTTCTCTATGCAGTAAATGTTTGTGCTTAACTGGGCAAAACGTTTCAGAAACTTATGAAACGCTCCAGACTGCTTATGGGTTACATTTTTTCACTGACAAGATTGGTTCAAGGATGGTAGACAAGAAGAGGTGAGAGATCATGAGAAGTGTTGGATGGTGACGATTGAGAAAATTCGTAATTTTCTGGGTGAAGACCGTCGTGTGTCTATAAAGATAATAAGGATACAGTTTGGAGTTGGCGTGGCAACTGCACACAGAATTATTCATGAAGTTCTGAGCATGCGCAAAATTTGTGCAAAGTTCATACCCAGTGTGTTCAGAAACGCGCAACCAGATAGCCAACTACATGACAGAGATCGGCATCAACACTATCCTTTACCCTCAACATTCCAGGCCACTTTCCCTGTGACATTTGGTTGTTCTCCAGGCTGAAGGCGAAACTAAGGGTAATTTTAAAGATGAAAGATGCAATGACTAGAGTCTTGAACTCTTTCACGTTGGACGATTTTTACGAGGCCATGACGAAGTGACTGGTGCATTACAATAAGTGCATTGAAGTCAGAGTATTCTACTTTGATAGAGATTGTGTACTTCTTTGAAATTAATAAAACACTCAACTGACAAATCCTGAAAACTTCTGGACAGCACCTTGTATATGTAGGATATTCTCTGTGGATAGAAATAAAAACAAACTCTACCAGAAGTAAAATTCAGCATCAATATAACAATAAGAAACAAAGCGTAAACTCTGCAATCGTAAAGCTTCAATATCGCCAGAGTAAATCAAATATAGCAATAATATAGCAATAATAAAATTCACAAAGAATATGTTTTCTTTCTAAAATTTACTAAAATTAAACATCTAAACTAGAAAAAGCTACATTGAAAACAAACATACAGTGAAAACATTCATGAGAAAAGTTTTCTGTCCTTCAGTCCTTTATTAAATTATGAATAGCAATACACAAATGCAACATACTACAGAAGTAGAATATAGCGAAAGAATTACCTCAAAATAAAGAGCATCTAAGAATCTGCTATTACGAAAATAGTGCTAACAGTTCTTCGAACAAAGCAAATAATTTGACTCCAACCCAAAACGATTTTACCCAAAACTAGCTAAGAACAAAACAGAAATTAATCTAGTGCCGATACCTAGATAACTATGTTTTATAACAACTGTACAGAAAGGGATATGGAGTATAAAAATCAGGAATGCGAAGACAACAGGTGCTATAGCAGAACAAACCCGAAACTCTAGTAGTATGTAAATATGGGCAACTAAAATTATTTTCGAAGGTAGACTTTCAAAATTTGTTGTTGAATTATCTAAACGCTCTCCAAAAACTACTCGCTAAGTATGGAGCGATCTACTGAAATCCCCCTGAGTGGTTCACGACGGAACACAAGATATCTACACAATGCTGCAGAAACACCAAAACTTAAAACGTGCGTCGATATAGGCTACACAATTTGTCGATATAGGCCACTACATAAATACATTACACAATTTGATGCTGTCATCAATTACTGATAAACAGAACCATAATAAAAAAGCGAAAGACGAGAAAATATTTTAGCATACAATGGATTAATTACCGGAAGCATTTTGGCAGTGTATTCTGGTAGTGTATTCTATTGGGTTGGCAACTAAGTTCCCGCCGTTTTTTAAAATTAATTTTTTAAAAAAGGTTTAATATAAAAGAACAAGTAATTAATCAATAATGTATTCACCCTTGCTGTTTACAACTTCTTCCCAACGTTCAACAAGATTTTCAATATCTCGTTGGTAGAAATCACTCGATTTCGACTCGAAAAATTGACCCAACCAAGCTCTCAATTCTGCATTAGCATTGAACGAAAATCCACTCATAGCATATGAAAGAGATTGAAAGAGGTGGAAATCCATTGGTGCTAAATCAGGAGAGTACGGCGGGTGAAGCCGCACTTCCCATCCAAACATTTGAATGGCTTTCTTGGTCATATTGCCGATATGAGGGCGGGCGTTGTCGTGCAGCAGAAGAACTCCATGCTGCCGATTAGGTCTTTTCTCTTGAATAGCCGTGTTGAGTCGTTCCATTTGTTGAACGTAGAGTTCCGCGTTGACCGTTTGGTTTCGTTTAAGCAATTCCTTATGGATAATCCCTTCCCAGTTCCACCATACGCACAACATCGTTTTATGCGGATGAAGATCTTGTTTCACGAGCGGTGTCGCTTGTTTACCGGGGCTAAGCCATTCCTTACGCTGCTTCATATTGATGTACAGGCACCATTTTTGGTCGCTAGTAACGATTCGGTAAAGAAATCGTTGCTTGTGTCCATGAGTTGAGCGGTGACGAGCAAGTAAACCAGCGGAGATTGTGGCTCGTTGATTTTGGTGGTTGTCACTAAAAGCATGAGGAACCCATGCTCCATACTTCTGAGCCTTTCCCATCGGATGAATATGCTTCTCCATAGCTGTGTGGAAGCATTCCATTTTCTCTGCCAGTTCCCTTGTGGTTTGAAGAAAATTTTCGTACAAAAGTTGGTTTAATCGCTCTTCATCGAACTCAACTGGACGGCCAGAACAAGGTTCGTGTTTGAGATCAAAATTTCCATTTTTGAACTTGGTATACCAACTACTAGCGGTTCTTTCAGCTATGGCGCCCTCTCCATACACAGCACAAATGTTGCGAGCAGCTTTTGCGGCCTTAGAACATTGATTAAAAGCAAAATGAAGGAGGTGTCGAAAATGCTCGTTTTTCTTAACTTGACATTCCATTTTAACGATCTGAAAATAAAGAAACATTAGCTAAAATTAACAAGAAAAAAATTCTAAAATGATTCAAAAATAGAATTCTCGAAAACAATAGATTCCAAAATTTAAAAACGCAATAAATTCCAAAATTAAAAAAACGGCGGAACTTAGTTGCCAACCCAATATTTAAGATGTTAACCAAATGTACAATATCACTAACTACGCTCAGGATCATCAAACTTCCCATAAATAATTGAAGTACAATTTTGCAAAGAAGGACTGGAACAATTAGACTAATGACTTTTCAACTCTTTTAACCCATACAAACCCAGAAACTGTATGAAACAAGTGATATGAAACGCCAATCAAGAATTTCTTCTGTTTAAAGCAAGTCAAACTATGTGCGAAACAAGAACTCTTTAACCGCTTTTACATATTATACACGGATTCAGCGGGCAGAGTAGCATGAAATTCGGTTTACAAAATGCTCGAAGCTAGCTTTCTAAGAGAGGAAAATAATTCGAACGAACACACAAACAAGTAATGTCATGGATAATAGAATTATACTGAATGCAGACTTAGAGAACATATTCGAGAAAATGAATGAAAGCAGATTAGAAAGAAATAAGATATTATGGCCGTATTAAATTAATTGTCACACAAAGTTAAATGCCAAAACAAAGGTAATCGTTATCAAAGCTGCAACTGCTTCACTAATACGTTAGAGTTATAAAATACTCGAGCAGAAGCTAATTGAATTAGCATGACTAGACAGCTTCTATAGCGAAATAAATTACTGCATTTGGAATACATAACAGAAAATTCGACATATACATATATTTACTTTGAACAGTGGAATGATTAGATTTTTTTTCCGACTAGATAATTATTATTATAAGATATCTATTGTACGACTATAAAAAATACGCGTTAAAGAGTAATCGCAAACAAATGCAAATAGCTAAATAAAGTAAAAGAGAAAAGAACAAAATAAAACAGTTTTCTCTTTTGAAGGAAACCAACAAATACAACGTAGAGAGTAAGATAAAAACAGAGTACTTCGAGAAAAGTGGAGAGAAAATAGGAGAAGCTATTGCATATGGGAAAATGGTAATAGACTATAAAGTGCCCAACAAACCAGATGATAAAAATGTCCCTATACGACCAATATGCGGTAGGTCTCGGCAAAGCAGAAATGCATAAGAAAATATCTAACGCTGGCTGAAAACCCCAGAAAACTCCTCTTTCTTCTCATTGTGAAGCGCATGGCCCAGTGGTTAGAGCGTCGGGCTTACAATAATGAGATAATCAGTTCGATTCGTGGACTGGGCTGTGTGTTGTGTTTTAGAGCAAGACATTTCACGTTGCTTCAGTTCACTCATCCGTCAATATTGTGTTGCGACGTCACTGGTGCCAATCTGTATCGGCCTTTGTCTTTCCCTTTGATAACACTGGTGGAGTGGAGAAGGGAGGCTAATATGCATGGGCAACTGTTGGTCTTCCATAAACAACCTTGCCCCGACTTTTGCCTCGCAAGGGAACATTTTATATGCAATACCACGTTCATTCATAACCGAAGAGGGTCTTTACCCATTTATCCTATTATTATCATTAAGGCGGCAGTCAGGCAGAATAGCTAGCAGGCCGGAAGAAAATGCTCTGAACTTAAAGATGGATGAAATACTTCGCGGCTTTTAATCCCTTTGTACGTTCTGACATGAAACTCCGCTTAGGTCGACATTACCTTTCATTTTCGAGGTCCATAAAGTAAATATCATTTGAGCATTGGAATCAATGTAATCGACTACCCACAACTTTCCCCCAAAATTCAGCTGTTGCGCTTACGCAGAAAAGGTTTATTGTTATTATTAATATTGTTATTATCATTATTTGCTGTCGTAGTAGTTTAATTATATGTTTTTCAGTTGTCAAAAAGGTCCCAACAAATATAATTTCATGATAGTTCCATTGAGCGATATATTACAATGCAAATGTATACAAAAATAGAAATAGTTTTTCGCAGAAACACTAATATATTTTCTAAATATCATTATGTTTGAATCCACTTTCTATATAACTGATTTTATCAACTTTATTATACGAATGTTGAAGGATTTGAACTGGAAAAATGCGATCTTAAATCTCACTAAATACTACAAATCATCTTCATTCGGTGATCTATGGTCTTAGCCTATTTACTGTGATAAGATTGTATCTCGTATATGTTTATAATAGGAGATAGCAAGTGAAATATCGCAAGGAAAACAAAATGACATGTTCGGTTTTTGATTACATGCTTTATTTGCTCACTTTTTCTGGAAATTGTATAAGAGATGTAATACATTCGGCGTAAGTTGTTACAAATTATTAGATATGATAAGTTGTGTAACAGAATATTCAAATGTGGCAATTAATTAATTCTCTGTATAAATATGTTTCTAGACGTGTTACAGAAGATGTTTTCTTCTTATTACCTCGAAAGAGAATTTTAAGTTTCGAATTATGGTTGCTTTTCTTGGGCTCAAATTGCACACGTTATCCTCAGGGGTTAAAAGCTGAACATTTCTTTCTGATTAAAACTAAATATATATTTTCAAATACAGTTTATTTATTCACATACTCTCCGTAGGTGCCGTGCACCTGATTCGCTAAGGGTTTTTCGGTAACCATCTAATCTGACCCACTCACCCACTAGTCATGGTCGAGCGTCGGAGACTGAATCAGCAACTACACCCAGTTCGATAAGATGTAGAAGATTTGATAGTCTACTGCAGCACAAAAAGCAAAAACCGTCAAAACGGTTTAACAGGCTGTCATCCCCACTCAGACATGCTTAATGTGCAGGCATCGATGCAATCACTGATAGACTGGATATTCAACAACCACTGAAGTCCCAACCAGGACCCTGTTCTTTCCTAAAATCTGTATTGCCTCCAGAAGGGTCCTATGATGATTACGTTTGTGTGCTTGCTGGTTTGCGTGCTTCCTACCTCACTGGAATCTAGTCACCTGCCCAGGACTGACCCCTTCACCCTCCTCCTTCTAAGGCCTGAAATGATGGGGTGCACCTTGTTTAGGAGAGGTTTCGGATGGATTTAGAAGCCTTTAGCGTGGCTCATGTACGTAGACAATACATGGCTGATAACCGCTGGAGTTTGAAAATAGGAACAGCAACTGCACTCGACAATTCCATGTCTGATCAAGCGCCCCTTTTCAGCATTCGCATTGCTTGTCCCAGTTGAGAAGGTCCCAAGCTAAGTATTACCCGTTTTTACTCACTCGGGTGGATAACCGCTCTATCAGAACATTCTTTTCTGGGGTCGAACTGTCAAAAACGAGCGTCAAGTTCTTCTGAAAGCTGCCTTCTGGTATGTTCGTACCTTAATGGAGAGTTTAATGGATGCAACAACAGACAGATACTGTTGGCGGACTGCACTCAATGTCCTTGAAATCGTTTGATATGTACTCGATATCATGGCTCTCAGCGAACCTCACCTTGCTCATTAATGATCTATTACGGATGTTTTGGACAAAATGTTTTTCAGATGAAGATGTCAAGAACTCTCTTTACGACGAGCTGGACAACTTGATCATCTCCATTCTCAATATAACATCCTTATTTTAAGCTCTCGCGTTGGACCTTACTATAATGTCTGGTTCTGGGGTTACCGGTATGCAAGGAATTGGATGCGTCAATGCAAACGGACTTCATCTTGCACTTTGTGCTGATCATGAACTTGTTTTCACGAACTTTGTGTTTCAAAAAGCATCGAAGTACGGAACCATCGATCCAAACACTGGCATCTCTTGGAAACGCCCTCAATCCAAGCACTGGCACATCTTGGACTACATTGCGATTCGCCAGTATTAAGTTCAAGATATCCTCCATCCAGATGTTGGGCTGACCATCGACTCACCCGGTCACGATTCCGCCTTCACATCTCCCACAAGTTCGTCTCACGCCTCCAAAACCTAAGCTTGACTGTGATCTTCTCAATTCGCATACAGAGAAAACGAACTGAAATTCTATATATGTGATGTCCTTAATAGCCTTCCTGCTCGTTCTGAACTGTATATTGAAGAAACATGTCTCTTTTTGTGATCCACTGCTTGCTACTGCTGCGGTTATTCTTAGTTTTCGCCAAACACCATCGTCAAAGCTGGTCTGATAAAAACCGGGCAAAAATTTGCGATCTCCTTGCAGCGAAGAACAGGGCACACGATGCCTTCGTTGTATATCCCTCGTCATCGTACCTAAGAGATGAGTGTGTTCCTTTAACTTTAACGTCCAATGCCTCCTATGGCAAATGGAGAACACCTAATTAATCAAGAAAGCTAAAGAAATTCAATGCTTCCTTGGCACCAATGACAGTCATTACAGTTATGAAGCACTGAAAGCGATCTCTCGTGCATTGTCCAAGCACAATGTACCTGTTCACAGTGCTGATGGAAACATTCTTTAGAAGGATTCTGATTAAATCTTTTATCGATTGTCACATTTCAAAGATCTCAACTGCCATCATTATTAGTTGAGGGTGGTTACTCGTAGTAGCTTATCCCTCCATAACAGTAGTTCATTTGAATTTGACGGTCTCTCTCCTGAAATCTATATGTATGGTGGCATCGCAGTGCACAGCCAACTTCAGGGACTGTTCAAGGCCACCTAGGACATCCACCTTCTTGAGGAGTAGAAAGATGCGAACATCTTCGACTACAAAAAAGGGTGATTCTTACCTCTATGGAAAAAGTCGCATATCTAAGGCCCCACAGTGAACGTTTATCAACGACTCCGTTTGGAGGTTAACATCAAGTAAACACATAATGTATGAACACGGTTTCCATTCACTGCCTTCAAGTTCTCTTTCTTCAAGTTGGTGGCGACGCTCAATATTTTTCGCGGTTAACCTACTTCGGGTTCATCCTGCCTAAAATATGTGGCTTTCGATTGTTTCCAGACCTGAGTGTTCTCCAACCAGAATCTGACCATTCCTCAGAAACATGCTGTGTGTCTGGTCATCGTTTTAATGCAGAATTCTGGATGGTTCACTGGAAGCACATGTAATTTCTTGATTCCTTGCTCATCAGGTGTCTTCAACGCATCCTGGATGATATTCCATATGGAGAGATGGTTCCACATCGAACCATCTTCGAACACTGCAACTCCTTCAGTATCAAATCATACCTTATTGTCAAGCGTTCGACTTCACTGAACTGGCCATCTCATCGGCGTGCCCGCGTTCCGTCTCCCCTGTATTGTACCCCATGCAGAACTGAACGAAGCTCAACGATCTCTTGGAGAACTGGGGAAGTGATACAAAGGTGATGTTATTGCCACCTTGTGGAAATTAAACATTTCTTCTAGGGATCTGGAAACCCTTGGTGCAGATGGAAACGGATGACGGGCCAGGCATCGTTATGCAGTTGCTGTTAGACTTCCTCCAATACCCAGCTCATCGGATCCTTGCTGACCTCTGGAAAACTCTGCCGCTTGGGTTTTAGTCTCCGCTCGTATAAACATGTAATCCAACTGCATTTGGTTACAGCTTGAAGTGATGTCGTCGTCCTAGCAGCATCGGGACCTATAAGCAATATTCTCCATGTTTTATACAATTTTTCATCTATTGTAATTGCTAAAATCGACACTTCCAGATTATAATTTTATGAGCGATTGAGAGCACATATATTGTTTAGAATGAAAACGATTATTCGGTGTTGTATTCATTGGTTTTATGCAACTTTTATAACATCAAAATTATTTTAGAAAATTATTAATATATTCGTATACAGAATCGCATTCAATGTTTCTACATTTAAATTCATATATTTAAATGTATTTGCTTAAATTCATATGTTTAATTTATATGTTTAATTCGTATATTTAAATCTACGTTTACTATATTTGTTTGATATATGTATGTTAAAATTAATATCTTTAAAACGTTTATTGCTTTTGTGAAGACTGAGACTCGGGCATTATACTCCTAACCTCTGCACACACGATAGGGTTATCGACCTCAATGTGCAGTATCATATATCCATTAACAGCTGCTTCTAAATCATTCCCAGAGATGATTTATTTAGAAACAGATTTATATTAAATTGTGTTTGGTTATAAATGATACGAAATTACTCACAAAATGTTGCAGTATATATTGATTCTGTTGTTACTGAGAGTTTCATGATCTTTGCGGATTCCCCAAAGTGAGTAACAATTTTGGGAATTTGAACGATAAATACTTTATTCATTTACTTAGTTTAATCACTAATAATTTGTCAAGTGTAATAAGCTTTGTAAAATTTATTTTCACAATTATGTCTTGGAGCATATGATAATTTTGCAAAATTTGTAGTTGGAAATATTTGTTTGTTCTCGCTTCTACTCTTTAATAGGATATATTTCTTTGTCACAATTCAAAGAAATTACATTACATAGTGCAAAGTGTTACAGTTCCGACTAGAGCTTGATTAACAAAATGTTGGTAATATCGTTCTCTTTCATAATTCATTGAAACTGTGAGATTGAGTTCGCACTGGTTTTTCTTTGTTTATGTTACCTGAAGGATTAGATTGATTGAGTTGGCCTGCACAATATGTACGCTTTTTTCCATGGTAGACCTTATCAGCTCATAATGTGTATTAACTTCTTCTTCTTCTTCTTCTTCTTCTTCTTCTTCTTCTTCTTCTTCTTCTTCTTCTTCTTCTTCTTCTTCTTCTTCTTTTTCTTCTTCTTCTTCTTCTTCTTCTTCTTCTTCTTCTTCTTCTTCTTCTTCTTCTTCTTCTTCTTCTTCTTCTTTTTCTTCTTCTTCTTCTTCTTCTTCTTCTTCTTATTATTATTATTATTATTATTATTATTATTATTCAGTAGTTTTATTTTTATAACGTGCTTTCACTTCACTACCGAGCGCAGCTCTGTGCGCCTTGGGTATGTGCTGTGGTTTGCTGTGGTGCTCTTATGTTTACTGTATTGAAAGTGTTTTGCGTAGAATGTGTGCAGTACCCAGTAGTGCAATTTTCTGTATGTTATATATATTTGTAAGTCCTGGTGTTTTTGTTATGTATTTGTCTGAATATTTATTATTATTATTATTATTATTATTATTATTATTATTATTATTATTATTATTATTATTTTATGTTTCACTTTTACTTGGAATTTGTACAATTTGACTCCTGGTCTCACCCAAAGACCACAAGAGAAAGCAAGTTAGAAGGTCATGCTGGTATTATGCCTAGGGTACCATATATTTGGTTTTGTACATCGTGTTGTTCTAGAGAATGTTTAAGAAACCATAAGAAAATTGTTTGTTTTGAAATTTGAGATTACATAGACAGTATTTTACGTAGGATATGGGCAGTTCCCATGAGCACTATCTTTTGAATTTCTGCACTTTTGGGGTTTCCTGGTACCTGAGTTAGGCAGCAATCAACCCCTTTTGCTATCATTCCTGTGGCACCTATGACAACAGGTATTGTTTTAGTCTTCAGGTTCCACATTTTGCTAATTTCTATTTCAAGATCTTTATACTTGCTCAGCTTTTGGTAGGTCTTGACAGACGCGTTTATATCGATTGGGACAGTCATATCAAAGAGGAGGCATGATTTTTGTCTGAAGTCTTTTAGTACGATGTCGGGCCTATTTTCATCCATCTTTCTATCAGTTTGAATGGTGAAGTTCTAGGGGAGTGAGATGTGATCATTTTCAAACGCTGGCAGTGGTTTGTGTTCCCACCAGTTTTTATCATATCCTGGTTCCTGAAAATTATCCAGTGACTATATTGTGCAGTTCTACCATGCTTGTTGAGATATTCTTTAGGTGCAAGAAGACTGCACATGGAGACAATATAATCAATCGTCTCATTTTGTTGTTGACATACACGACATATTCGGGAGCTGCCGTTCTTTAATATGTTGGCCTGGTAGTTCTTTGTAGGTAGGCATTGATCTTGCGCTGCTATGATAAACCCTTCTGTTGCTGAATTTAAACCAAAAGACATAAACCATTGATGGGTAATTTCTTTGTCAACATTTGTATTATTCGCTCTCTTTGAGTATTTGCCATTGAGAGGTTTTTCTTGCTATTTATCAGTCAGAATATCTAAGGCAGCAGTTTTAGCACGGGTTTCATGCGCTTAGCTTTTCCTGTGCTGGTTTCTAGTACGTCTAATACTGGAAATTGTTGTACTCAGAATTCACTAAGATGTTCCTTTGCCTGTTTCGTTACTGAGTATGATACTTTCTAGTTTTCATGTTTTGAGACAGGTTTAACATCCAGTCCTCAGAGATTTTCAGGTAGGTGTCTAGGCCAATTGTAGAAATCTTCATTGTTAATGCCAGTTGTAAAAGTTCACGGCGTCTCTCTTTTGTTGGCAGATAAAATCGTTCTATATGTGTCAAACGTTTTCGTATTTTTCTATCAAGATTACATATTTCAGTAATTGACCAGTTAATGATATTGAAACTGTAAGTCACGACTGGTATTATTATTATTATTATTTTTATTATTATTATTATTATTATTATTATTGTTCAGTAGTTTTATTTTTATAACGTGCTTTCACTTCACTACCGAGCGCAGCTCTGTGCGCCTTGGGTATGTGCTGTGGTTTGCTGTGGTGCTCTTATGTTTACTGTATTGAAAGTGTTTTGCGTAGAATGTGTGCAGTACCCAGTAGTGCAATTTTCTGTATGTTATATATATTTGTAAGTCCTGGTGTTTTTGTTATGTATTTGTCTGAATATTTATTATTATTATTATTATTATTATTATTATTATTATTATTATTATTATTATTATTATTTTATGTTTCACTTTTACTTGGAATTTGTACAATTTGACTCCTGGTCTCACCCAAAGACCACAAGAGAAAGCAAGTTAGAAGGTCATGCTGGTATTATGCCTAGGGTACCATATATTTGGTTTTGTACATCGTGTTGTTCTAGAGAATGTTTAAGAAACCATAAGAAAATTGTTTGTTTTGAAATTTGAGATTACATAGACAGTATTTTACGTAGGATATGGGCAGTTCCCATGAGCACTATCTTTTGAATTTCTGCACTTTTGGGGTTTCCTGGTACCTGAGTTAGGCAGCAATCAACCCCTTTTGCTATCATTCCTGTGGCACCTATGACAACAGGTATTGTTTTAGTCTTCAGGTTCCACATTTTGCTAATTTCTATTTCAAGATCTTTATACTTGCTCAGCTTTTGGTAGGTCTTGACAGACGCGTTTATATCGATTGGGACAGTCATATCAAAGAGGAGGCATGATTTTTGTCTGAAGTCTTTTAGTACGATGTCGGGCCTATTTTCATCCATCTTTCTATCAGTTTGAATGGTGAAGTTCTAGGGGAGTGAGATGTGATCATTTTCAAACGCTGGCAGTGGTTTGTGTTCCCACCAGTTTTTATCATATCCTGGTTCCTGAAAATTATCCAGTGACTATATTGTGCAGTTCTACCATGCTTGTTGAGATATTCTTTAGGTGCAAGAAGACTGCACATGGAGACAATATAATCAATCGTCTCATTTTGTTGTTGACATACACGACATATTCGGGAGCTGCCGTTCTTTAATATGTTGGCCTGGTAGTTCTTTGTAGGTAGGCATTGATCTTGCGCTGCTATGATAAACCCTTCTGTTGCTGAATTTAAACCAAAAGACATAAACCATTGATGGGTAATTTCTTTGTCAACATTTGTATTATTCGCTCTCTTTGAGTATTTGCCATTGAGAGGTTTTTCTTGCTATTTATCAGTCAGAATATCTAAGGCAGCAGTTTTAGCACGGGTTTCATGCGCTTAGCTTTTCCTGTGCTGGTTTCTAGTACGTCTAATACTGGAAATTGTTGTACTCAGAATTCACTAAGATGTTCCTTTGCCTGTTTCGTTACTGAGTATGATACTTTCTAGTTTTCATGTTTTGAGACAGGTTTAACATCCAGTCCTCAGAGATTTTCAGGTAAGTGTCTAGGCCAATTGTAGAAATCTTCATTGTTAATGCCAGTTGTAAAAGTTCACGGCGTCTCTCTTTTGTTGGCAGATAAAATCGTTCTATATGTGTCAAACGTTTTCGTATTTTTCTATCAAGATTACATATTTCAGTAATTGACCAGTTAATGATATTGAAACTGTAAGTCACGACTGGTATTATTATTATTATTATTTTTATTATTATTATTATTATTATTATTATTATTGTTCAGTAGTTTTATTTTTATAACGTGCTTTCACTTCACTACCGAGCGCAGCTCTGTGCGCCTTGGGTATGTGCTGTGGTTTGCTGTGGTGCTTTTATGTTTACTGTATTGAAAGTGTTTTGCGTAGAATGTGTGCAGTACCCAGTAGTGCAATTTTCTGTATGTTACATATATTTGTAAGTCCTGGTATTTTTGTTATGTATTTGTCTGAGTATTTTTTTATTATACCTAAGGCACCTACTATGATAGGAATTGTTTCTGTTTTTAGACTCCACATTCGAGTTATCTCTATTTCCAGGTCTTTGTATTTTGAAAGTTTTATTATTATTATTATTATTATTATTATTATTATTATTATTATTATTATTATTATTATTATTATTATTATTATTATTATTATTATTACTATTGTTTATGTTGTTGTTATTATTATTATTTACGTTTAATCTGCACGTTTGTTGCAATCACTTGCCGAGACAGACCCAGCGTCCTAGGATGAGTGAAGTATGAGAGATGTTACAGTACGACTGAAAGCTATGGCGGAGAAATGGCAAGGGCAATCGCGAAATGTCTTCATGTAATACAATACAGGCATTTAAATTGATGGGGTTTTTCTAAGAAACAACAGAAACAACACCCTCACCACTACAGTCAAGCAAATTAAACAACACCAACACAAAACAGTCAACTTTGTACTCATCAGAATGGACAATGAGAAAATGATGGCACTCGTAACACAAAACACGTAATTTGAATCAATTGGGAGTGGAGGTGATCTTCAAATGGAACACATTTCGTGTACCATAAGATTTACTTCTGGTGCGAATGTCACTCGATTCCTACACAAAAATTCGAGAGAGGTTTCCGGAGGACGTGGGAACCCCGAGTGTGAGCCACACATCGAGGCACTTAAAGGGGTTCCCTAAAAAAATCCTTACAACTATGGAGGTCGAAGCACCCAAGCGGGAAGTAAGTAAACTTTTTCTTTCTCTCTTTAGTATGCCAGCATGATCATACTAAGAGTAGGAATTTTAAATGTGCGATGCCTGGGGTCACCCTGGAAGCAGAGACGCCTGCTCATCGATCTCAGGTCTCTAGAACTGGATATAATTACTGTCAGTGAAACCAGGATTTCCAATACACGCGCACTGACCTCCATGTTCTACGACTATTAGATCTTTGCATCTGTTAGTCGGTTGGGAAGTGTTTTGCATCTGTTAGTCGGTGGAGTGGCAGTGCAGTTTAGAAAAGAACTGGATCTCGGGGTAAAGTCGATCTTCGGGAACCTTGACGGAAAGTTGGTGGTCCTGGACGTGAACAACAGTGTAAGTAGTGTCTTTAGACTGGTGGCCGCCGACGCTCCTACTGATGCCAAACAGCCAGATTTCTTTAGGTGTCTGGAAACCTTTGTAGGTACGTCGCGCCCTTTACCATTAGTAGGGGACTGGAACGAATCTTAGATCAACGTTGGGATTATATGGAAGTAACTGATAGAAGAGGAGGGTTCAAAAGCTGAAGCACGTGATCAGCCAGTTTCAACTGTCTGACAGGTACCGACAAGATCCCGCTAATGCGCCAGTGTGGATCTGGAGCAATCGCTTAGGGTCATCTAGATCTTATGTAGATAGGATTTTGCTAGAAAAATAGAAAATAACAGAGTAGGGTGTCCGTTTTTGGAAACGGTCTCCTATTCAGACCATAAGTTTTAAATCTGTATGGTCGACCTAGATAAGACGAGTAGGCTAGGACCCGTTTACTGGAAGTTTAACATGTCATTTCCGGCACGTAAGGCTTACAGGGACAGGGTCAACAATTTAGTTAATCAGAAGTTTACAGGGGGTGTCATCAGCAATAGGTGGTGGGTGTCTCCCAAAAGAGAGATTAGAGTAATATCGATAGGGCTTAGCAAAGAAACAGTGTTAGAAAAAATAGAAAAGAGGAGGAGTTAGTTGCTAAATCAGACAAGGTTATTTGTAGTGGCATTGCAACTGACGTGCTACCGACGTGTAGTGGCATTGTAACCGACGCTGTGTAGCAACAAAACCTCAAATCGGTCTTTGACGGACCGGGACGGACACGAGCTGAGTGATTCCAGGCAGATGTGTGAAGCCTTTCGCCAATACTTTCCTCAGTTGTTCGGGGATAGTGGTGGGGCGGAGATGGTAGCGGACTTCAGTTCCTACCTCGACGGCTTGTCGCGTCTCTCGATGGCCGACGCTGAGCACTGTTAAAAGCAAATAGCTTCAGCCGCAATTCAGGATGCCCTTGTCGGTTGCAGGAGGCACAAATTATCAGGTTTAGATGGTCTTCCCTATGAACTTCATGTAGACATGCCAGACTTGTTTTCCGATCTTCTCGAAGCGCTCTAGAGTAACTGGAAGCAGTACAGGCATATTCCCAGTTCTGTTAGCCGGGGTGTAGTGACGCTGATAAGGAGAGACGAAAACAAAAGGAACAAATTAGATAATTTCAGGTCCATAGCTTTGCTTAACACAGAGTTTAAGATTTTGGCCAAGTTAGTAGCAAATAGGTAGGTGCAAAACTTGATCGAGGTAGGTGCAAAACTGCGCAATCACGACTACGTCCATACATGACAACCTCTACATCTCTCTTCCAAAATTACCAGCCTTTAGCTAAAAAATTGATAGAAAAAGTCGTCTTTACTTAATATTTGTAGTTATGAAGTCGCTATGCTATGGTTTTTTAGTTACATTTTACTTTCTCTATGTCTATGTTCTGTATAACGTATCCGCGTTAGATTTTTTGGTGGTATGTTCGAAATACGATCATTAGTTTTCTTATAACTGTCCAGTCTTATTAATTAATTTAGCGTCCAGTTGAGAATATTATAACTAAAATTTATTGCTGCGACGGCTCGAGTATTGCTGCCTTTCACCTCATTATTTAGTTTTCATTTTGCTGTTTTAATTATTAATTTAATGCGTCTATAATATTTGTTCTAAAGTTATTTTATTTCTTTTTTTTTGTGTTGTGTACTGTCTAGGTCATAGAGTTCTAAGTATTTACAAATGTTTGGTCTAATTCTTCTCTCCCTGTTTTACTGTGTAGCGTAATAGTAGTGTTTCTAATTAACTTTCATTTTGTCAAGACGCGTTTCGAAACCAAATCTCACATCATTTCCTCTAGTAAATTCGTGCAGTAACTGCATACATACAAGTTCGTACATACAAGATGATTATATATTTAACTCCCATATTATTCATATCAACGTCCTGTCTAGATTAACAAGCGTGTAGAAACGAGTTAAGAGTGGGAGTTCATTTGGAAATTTCTCTTTTAATGGAAATAGGTTAGATCTTACATAATTTTTAGCAATATTGTTTGCAATTTTCATAGTGTTTAATATATATGTTTCTTATTGGTAATACCTAACTCATAGCTTGTATTTCCACGAACCGAGCGAACGGAGAATACCACCAAAAACTTTCTTGTCATGAATGAATTAGTCTGCTCCCACTCATCTTTAGTTATGGACACCTTGATCGGTATTTGATCTTAACAAACATGTACGACATCTCGCCACCCTTCTGCTGTTCTGAGATCAGGATATGTTATTCTCTACAGATGTCTCCTTTCTTTATATGAAAATAATATAGCCAAGGTTTCATAGTTAAAATGTAAGAAGGCAGGTTACTGTTTGGTGTTACTTAGGGCTCGCAATATTTCTTTCGGACATAAAGAATTTGTTCCCCTTAGCTAACTCACATTGCTCCTCAGTAGCACTGACAAGCCAGAAATTTCTGGAAATTATCCATGGTTCTTGGGCCGAATACTCTCCGGACATATCAACAAGTTGATTCTCGTTCACTCTCACGGTTTCTCTGAAAACACCGTCGCACTTGTGCGTGACTAACCCCTTTAGAATGCCAATGTAGAACTTCTAGCGCTTTCTTTGGCGGACTGACGGATGACTATGGTCGCCTGACGATACTCTAGGTGCCAGGAGTCCTACCTTGGTCTACGCTTCATCCAACATTACAGTTCAGTCTAAGAGACGAGGTATGAAACATGAGTCTAACAAATGTTGACACACCTGCTCACCGTCAAGGAAGCGCTGGAGATGTCGTGGCGTCAGGAGCCAAGGCATATTCAGTCTTCCATTTTAGTATCTCATGACAACAAATGGAGCGCTTGACAAGTGAAACGCCTTCTTTCCACAGAAAGCAGAAAAGTATGCGCTCCAGTTTGGTCAGGCGTAAGGCACGACGGTCAGGCTGTAGCCTGTTACAGAGGTGATTAATGCATTTGCCACCCTGTTCGAACTTTCAGAAACAGCTTTGTCTCTGTCCGTTTCTGGGTGAGATTGGTCACTGTAGTCATCACCTTGACTCAGTACATCACCTAAATATCTGAACCAAATCGGATCTTGAGCTACTCCAGGTGTCGAGCTGCAAGCCGACTGACTTTCTTGCGTAATTGTAGCACATGTCACCGCCACATATTCAGTTTGAGCAGTACCGATGAGGCCTATCTGTTTAGTACTGCACATTGACAATGACGTCGTCTGTATACGCTGACACACTTCTTCCACGTCTAGTTCGCATGGAATGCCGCTCAGTGCCTCTTGTTTTTCAGTAGAGGTTCTATAGCTAGTGCATATTACTATTATCATTAGTATTATTGTCACTAAGGCGGCGTGCTGGCAGAATCGTTAGCACACCCGGCGAAATGCTTATCGGTATTTCGTCTGCCGCAACGTTCGAAGTTCAAATTCCGCAGAGGTTGACTTTGCCCTTCATGCTTTAGGCGTTGATAAATTAAGTACCAGTGCAACACTGGGGTCGACGTAATTCACTTGTTTCCCTCCCCGAATTTCAGGTCTTGTGCCTAATGTAGAAATAGATTATTATTATTGCTGCTGCTGCTGCTGCTGCTACTACTACTACTACTACTACTACTAGTACTACCAAGGCAGTGAGTTGGCAGGATCGTTAGCGCAGCGGACGAAATGGCTAAGGGCATTTCGCCGGTCTTTACGTTCTGAGTTCAAATTCCAGCGAGATCGACTTCACCTTTCATTCTTTCTGGGTCGATAAATTAAGTACCAGTCAAGCACTGGGGTCGATGTAGTCGATCATTTCCCTCCTCCAAGTTTTGGGTCTTTACTTATGGTAGAAAGGATTCTTCTTCTTCTTCTTCTTCTTCTTCTTCTTCTTCTTCGTATTATTATTGTTATTATTATTATTATTATTATTATTATTATTATTATTATTATTATTATTATTATTAAGGTGCGGCAGGCTGGTTGAATTGTTAGCATTCCTGGCAGAATGCTTAGTCGAATTCTGTTCGGTTTGACAATGAGAGCACAGATTCCGCCGAGGTTAACTTTGCCTTTCATAATTTCGAGGTCGATGAAATAAGTACCTGTTGAGCATTTGGGCCGATGTAATTGACTTACTCCTTCCCCGCAAATTTCCGTCCTTGTTCTTACAATATGTTCAATAAATCATTAAATAGATGAGAAATAATTCACTCGCTTAAGGAAGAAAAAGAGATGAAACAATTGCCGCAGTAAAATTTGTAAATAGTTCTCAGTTATGAACATTGTGTCCTGAACATGTGCAATGATATATCACATCGTCGTCGGCTGAGAAGTTAATCGTTTGAAGAACGCCGGTAAACGGTTAACGAAGACCGTAGAAACCGAGCGTGATTCTTGCTCCCTTGCCAGTCACAGGTACATTCTCGCACACGTATATGTGCGCGCGCACAGCACACACACGCACGCACATACACACACTCACGCGCGCGCGCACACACACACACACACACAAACACACACACACACACACACACACACACACACACACACACATTCAGAGGCATAGTCGGATAAAAACTCAAGAGAAAATGCAACTAAAATAGAAACGTTGTAAATATTTGAATTAAAAACAACAGTTGAGTTTAGACTACTTAGAAGTAAACAAAGCTGAACCAAAATAAGGAATAGATATATATCTTTCCGATGAAACTAAAATATTTACTAATACTTATTATTATCTCTTTCTCTTCTTACTCATTGTATCCCAATTCTCTCACTACCTCTCTCTCCCCTCCTCTCTCTCAACCCGTCTGAGGCCCTTTCTGTCACGCTTTCACTATTTTTCATATTAAAAAAAAAAGAACACATTTCTTATTCGAAATATGATTTGTATTTGAACAGTATATATATCAAATACAATATTTATGAAATATTTTTCGATGGGAAGCACTTAGGCAACTTCATATATAAATAAATTTAAAATTAAAATTCAATATTAAATTGATGAGATTATAACCGAAATGAATTTACAGAATTGGTTTCTATTATTTCTTTTTTTTTTTTCTAATTTCTTGTTTTTGTTATTTTGCCTCTATTTGTTCATATCAATATTTTAATTAGTTTTCAGACGGTGAACTAAGAGGATCGTTATCACACCGGGCGAAATGCTTCGTAGCATTTCGCCACACATTACACCCTGAGTTCAAATTTTACCGAGGTCAACTTTGCCTTTTATCCTTCAGTGTCGATAAAATAAGTACCGTTTGCGTACTGGGGTCGTAATCCCATCCCGAAATTTCTGGCATTGTGCCTGAATTTGAAATCGATATTATAATTAATTAGCTAAGCCGACGACCTTTCGGAATCTTTAGCTCGCCGGATAAAATACATAGCGTCATTTCGTCTATTTTTATGTTCTGAGCTTGCGAATAGCCAGATTATTAAAGAAGCTGGATAAGATCAAAGAGAAAGACATGAAGGAGATGTTCAAAGAAGAATATCTCAGGCAGGTGAAACTTGTATTGTAATCTGAATTGAATGGAAATAATACGATCAAAGGAACGAATATATGGGCTGTGTTCCTCTGGTTGTACGAGGAGTTATTCAGTGGAAGAAGGACGGATTAGTAACTATTGATTAGAGAATTGGGAAACTATATCCATGGAATGATTTTGAAAGACTATGTTGGAATTTAAAAAAAGGGATGCAGAAGACTAATAAGTAGTGAAAATAGTGTCAACAGTAAGGGAAACAACCTAGTTCGGCACCTTAAAGTTGTACAGGGTAACATCTTGTCAAATCTAAGAAACCTCTTACAGACTGACACCTGCTGATGCAGTAACGCCGAACGATTGTAATAAGAGAGTGAAAAAAGATTTTGAAAAGGAATGAAAGGACAACTTTATGCACGGGTTGAACACTAGATATAAATTAGGCATTGCCTGGGATAAGAGCTTGTCCTGCCTTTTAAAATAGCTCTGTGAAAAATACACAATAGTTCAACGCCAGCAGCCTGTTTTCTGAACTAACTGTATTAAACATCATCTTGACAAAACGAAAGAATCACCATTAGGTAGATTGTATGGAACAAATGAGAAAACAGTCTACTATATTGTAAGCGAATGTGCTAAGTTGGCCCAGCGAAAGTGCAGAAGACGGCACGATAATGTTGCCATATATATCCACTTAATGTCATCTGAGGAATGTGGGTTTGTCATAGCAGCTAAATGATATGAACGGAAACCAAAATATGTTTTTGTGAATGACATATTTACGATCTTGTGGGATTTGACCATTCAGTGTGACACAATGATGCAGGGAAGAAGACACAGACATTACCGGCTGAAGATTTTTATGAACTACATATGCCAACATTATGAAGTAACTCTGAGCCCTCAGGACCAACTGTCCGACCTGTAACACCTTCTTTTCTCTAATTTCTTGTGTCTATGTAATCTGAGTAAGTTTGGTCTCTCTTTCTCTGTATATATATATTTTATATATATATATATATATATATATATATATATATATATATATATATATATATATATATATCATACTTGATTCTTATCATCTGAAAATTTTGAGTCTGCCTTCTCTTTTTACATGTCTACATGTATATACATTTTGTACATTAAAAACCAAGAGTTTATTAGTTTATTTAGATAATTGTATCCATATCAGCTCACTTGGATCCCTCTTATAGACACTTTTTACCCTGCTAACTTGGTTCTTGGTGAAGACATCGGAGCGTAAGTTCAAAATCATTAGAGAGCTACAAAATGTTTTCTATATTGAGTTTCGATCGATTTTATCTGTTGACCCTTTGCATATATATATATATATATATATATATATATATATATATATATATAGTAGCAATGCATTCCGGTGTCGCCCGGGTGTTATGACATGCAACCACATTGTATTATTTGTTCCTTTCTTATAGGCAGAATCAGCACAGGTGATATACAGTGAACTGGATTACTGGCATCATGAAAGTTATTGTTTGTTTTTAGGTGAAGGGAGTGGGGTACAATTTGCATGGGTTTGGATGAAGTGCTTTTTGTTCTTAAGAAGGATCACAAACTATGCATTGTTTCATCGTATAAAAGGGGGTTAATACGATTTTGTCCGGAAATCACGTTTTCAAATTCTTTTCTCCACCGCAATTCCTTAATTTCTAACTTTTTTACGAATTTGTTAAATCCATGTAGAAAAATACAGAGTTTATGAAGCTGTGAAATATATATATTTTTTAAAGTTCCATTTTTCTTAAAGAAACATTCTTTCCCCCACTTCGCACACCCCTCACCTACCCGCTTTCAAAAAGCTAAAAACACGAAATGTTTCCCTTTCGTCTGATGTTTCACTTTCGTCTGATGTTTCACGCATGCGTAGAATTGTACTGAAATAGCAGACGTAAAAAATATTAGAGCACCCACAGAAACCCCGACATATTATAAACAACAGGTAAACGATATTATTACTGAAGAAATTTCCCCGCTTTCCAAAAAGCTAAAAGTGAAACATTGTGAGTTTGTAGCTTTTTGAAAGTGGTGAGGTGATGGGTGGATGTTTGTAAAGAAGATTTTAATGTTTCTTTAAGGAAAAATAAAGAAGAAAATTCTTAAAGATACGTACTCTCTGGGTTTTTTTTTACTCCGTATATAACTAAGGAAAAACTTCGAAAAAGTTTAAAAAATGAAGAATTTGGGATGGGGAGTGAGAAAATTAATATATTGAGAACGTGTTTTTTGGGCGAAATCCTAATCTCCTGTATTGAAAATATAGGAATCGGATGAAATTTAGGAAAAAAAAAAAAAAAAAAAATCAGTGGAGGTGGGGACGCAAATGTCACATCGGACATGCTAGAAACAAGAAGTAGAAGACGGGATTTCTGGGAGAACTTCCTTTTAAATTTATATCGAAGATCAGATTTTTAAATACACTCTTAACAAACACGAAATACAGAATAGAAAAAGGTAATTTCAATTGGATTGGAGCAGTAATTTTACCCGTGCACATGTCAAGAAATAATTCATACAGACGTTTTACCTACGGTGTGTGCCAGCGTGTGTGTGTATGTGTATGTGTGTGTGTATATCATTCACACACGGTAGTGTGTAAATAATATTCTGAAGGTCACCATTTACTCACTCCCGTCCACTTCTAGGTTTTGACACTAACTCAGTTTTAAACCAAATTAGATGATATTCACATTTTTAGATTGGTCGCATTCTAAGCTACATTTTCAGCTACAAAATTTGGAAACGGCTTCGGTAGAAAAAGTTTCAGTAAAATAAATGAGGTAAAAAACGGGAGAGTAACACCTGAAATCGATTTTGAGTCCAAACTTTTTTTTTAAGAAGCCTATATTTTATTTTAGATTATATGATAGATATCGGCGAGAGGAATCTATCCATGTTACTTATATGCAAAAGTATTCAGTAGAAAAGAGAGTATTGAGGTAAAAATCGGTGAAAAACAAAGGAGATTAACGCTTGAAATTGACTTTGACTCCAGATAATATTCTTACTTCAAAACAAAACTATATCTAAATTCAACTTTTCTGATAAATCTCCACCAGATGAATCAGATGATGCTAATTACACACACACACACACATATACACACACACACACACACACACATACACACACACACACACAAACACACACACGCACAAACACACACACGCACACACAAAATTAAATAAAACACTACTAGGTCCAAATGTGCCGCAAAAAGTGGCAACGCCGAAGATCAATTTCAAAATCTACAATTTTCTTTTTACTTCGTATGACAGAACTCATCCAGACGAGTGTCGTGGTGCTAATCTTTTCAAAAAATATTATTCACACACTACAATGTGTGAATAATATTCTTAAGGTCAACATTTACTCACACACAACCACTTCTAGGCTTTGTCACTAACTCAGTTTTTAAACAAATTAGATTATGTTTACATCATAAGCGATATTTCAAGCTAAAAAAAATTGAAAATTGGTTCAGTACAAAAAAGTTTGAGTCAAATATGTGAGGTCACCATCAGGAGAATGACGCCTGAAATCAGCTTTGATTCCAAATATTTATTTTTTTAAATAAATATATATTTTATTGTAGTTTTTTTTATGATAGATCTCGATGACAGGAATCTATCCATGTTAGTTATATGCAAAAATATTCAGTAAAAATAAGTACTGAGGTAAAAAACCGATGAAAATAAGATTAACGGCTGAAATCTTTCAAAAGAAAACTATTTAAATTTAACTTTTCTGATAGATCTTAACTACGGGAATCCCATGATGCTAACTATATAAAAAAAAAATGAATAGAAAACTATTGGGACCAAATGAGCCGAAAACAGTGGTAACGCCTATAATTAAATTTAAAACCTAAACATTTTGTTTTCCTGTAATAATTCTGTTTTTGTTTTGCTCATATGATGGAACTCATGAAAACGAGTTTCGTGATAGTAATCTTTTAAAACAATATTCAAAATGAAAAAAAGGTACTATATAAGCTAAATGTGCCAAAAGTACGTAAAACAATTTTCAAGTAATATTATTACTTTTTACAGTACTAAGACGGTGAGCTGGCTAAATCGTTAAGACACAGGGTGACAGCTTCGTGGTATTTCGTCTGTTTCTACAGTCTGAGTTCAAATTCCGCCAACGTCGTCTTTACCTTTTATTTTTTCGACACATGATAAAATGAGTATCAGCTGAGATCTGAGGTCGATGTAATCGGCTTCCCTCCCCTCCGGATTTGATGGCCTTCTCCCAAAATTGGAAACCAATATTGCAAAATATTTGATTCAATTTAGTATTTAGGTATCTTGCAAATATACTATTTTGTAATAAATATATACTGTAATAAATATTCACACACGTTAAATAATATTCTTACGGTCAACATTTACTCACTCGCGACCACTTCTAGGCTTTGTCACTAATTCAGTTCTTTTTTTTTATATCAAATTTGATGATGTTTATACAATTTTAAATTGGTCACCCTGTAAGCTATATTTTGAGCTACAAAATTCAAATTTGGTTCTATAGAAAAGAAGTTGAGATTTCAAATATGTGAAGTCAAAAAGGGGAGACTAACACCTGAAATCGACTTCAGGGATATACACATGACGCTGCATACATACTTTCGAGAATACACACACATTCACTCTCTCTCTCTCTCTCTCTCTCTCTCTCTCTCTCTCACACACACACACACACACACAAACACACACTCACACACATGCACCCCCACACACAAACAAACAATGCACATACACATAACTTTTAAAATGTGTATGAAAGGGGAAAAGGTGAGTGTGACGAATACGTAGCTTTAAGGAGGGAGGGTGTAAGCTGACAACAATTGATGACAAGTAGACTCTTTTCTGCTGGCCATCGTAAATAAACACTCACACAAAAACACATAGAAATATACATAAATAAATAAAGAAATAAATACATACATACATACATACATACGTACATGCATGCATGCATATGTACTCATTGCAGGAGAATGTTACTGAGGCTCAAAGTTTAATCATTTGCACCTAATCAGTAATAAGGATGGCATTTTCTGCATGATAATTGTTTATCATAAAATGAAAGCAAAATCCTTATACGAGGAGGAATATTTATTAAACAAACGAAAGCAAAGCATTACAATGACCAAAGGTGTAAGAACTTCTGAAGTTTTAATAAGTTGTTTGTTTGCTTTTAAGCTTTAATTCATTATCAAGTGTAGCAGAATCTTGATTATTATTTCTGGTGGTAAGTTCAGATAGTATGATTTGATTTTCAGGAATCAGAATTTTTTCGTTTTAGGGCAAGTTGACAAGAACAATAGCTGAATTTCAAGCTTTATTTTGTATGTATTTCGACTAAGAAACTAAAACTAACGTAGCCCTAAAAAAAGGGCAGGTGGCTCCACCTACCTTACAGTGGATGCATTTTTGCATTTTTAAAAATTTTGTATTAGTTTCTTACTATATATTATTGTTGGAAATCCGTCGCCTACGACGTCGAGGGTTCCAGTTGATCCGATCAACGGAACAGTCTGCTCGTGAAATTAACGTGCAAGTGCCGGAGCCTCATGGAGCTTTAGGTGTTTTCGCTCAATAAACACTCACAACGCCCGGTCTGGGAATCGAAACCGCGATCCTATGACTGCGAGTCCGCTGCTCTAACTACTGGGCCATTGCACCTCCACGCACTATATACAGATATAACTCATTTATTTCTTACTATATATAGACATAATTCATTTATTTCTTGATTTTATACTAAAATTGGTATTACATTAATATTCACTATTATATAGAAAATCATTTTTCATAACAAATTTTCGCACTTCTTTTTTGGCGAGTTCGTATTATGCCCTTTGTTCCAATATAAACATTTTATATACAGTGAAGATACAGGATCTAATATTTTTTACAATTATAATTACATTTCTCACTCATAAAAGTCTTATTTTAATTCAATCATGAGCAATGAAAAATAATTCAAATATTCTTAAACAAAAGACTATTTATTAGATTTACTTATTTATTGCCCACATGGGGCTAAACATAGAGGGGAAAAACAAGGGGATTAACTCGATTACATCAACCCCGGTGCGTAACTGGTACTTATTTAATCGACCCCGAAAGGATGAAAGGCAAAGCCAACCTCGGTGGAATTTGAACTAACGGTAGACGAAATATCGCTAAGCATTTCGCCCTGCGTGCTAACGTTTCTGCCAGCTCGCCGCCCTATTTATTAGTCTTATTGCATTGCTTGGAAAAAGATGAATTACAATGAAAAATGCGGGCGCATGCATGTTTATACTCTTAAGTTATTACACCTGGAAAAGTACAGAACAATATTTCTACAACAGAGTTTGCCTAATTCGTCACATCTAGAGGAGACTAAAAAGTACTTAATATTCTACTGCACTTAAAATATTGCAGCCGAGAATAAGATTTTAAAAATTAAAA
>NC_142931.1:49605661-49653161 GCF_046866305.1 Octopus bimaculoides | reverse complement strand
AGCTCAAAAAAATATTGCCTTTCAGGATCGTAAAACAAAATTTTCTAGTAATCAGAAATGTAATCCCAGTAACATTTCAAAAAAACAGAGTTAGGAATTGTTAGCAGATAAATTCCAAACTCTTATAAAAATGCGAAACGAAAACTCTTCTTTTATTGAATAATAGTGGTTAGCTCAGTAACGGCGGCAATGATTGTAAATTTATGCAGTCTCATATTATTCATATTTATCGCCTATTACTAAATCTGTCCGTGAATATGATAGGGAAATAATGATACACTCACGAAAACCTGTTTGGATTCTAGAAAATTTGTTTTTGAAAGAAAAAGGTTGATTATTTGACTTATAAGGTCATCCTTTGGCGCAGAATTAGCAGGAATATGTGACATGATAGAACGAAGAATTTTGGATTGTTTGCATAAAAAGTATCCTACATTAGACGATATCACTTACACGCTGATTAAATGACTATGACTAGACTTATAAAAAATGGCAGTGATTCAGTTTTAAGAATAACAGTGAAATCCGTAGACACAAATAACTGCTACCTCTGCTGAATATCGAAAGAAAAACTTTTTTTTATATTCATAATTATTCCAATCAGGTGCTCATTATTGAAATAAATATATTTCACAATCTGTGTTTGTTTACTCCAAAGCCGGATGGCTAAATATTACAATTATATTTTCCTTTGAACAGAATAATTTAAAAAACGTCAATATGTATTCTTCTTCGAGAATTACATTTTCCTTCTTACCATCCTCAACTTTCTTTTTATCTAACATTCGTATATTTTCATTCTTTCATTAATCCATTTTACACATATTTTGTATTATATTTATTACTCATTGTTCAATATTCAAATTCTTTCGATTCCTATTTCTTTTTGCTATTGTTCTTTTCTTCCTTAATTGGCTTATTTTATTTTCTTCCTCAATTCTCTCCGGTTCTCAATTTATATTTGGATAACAATGGTCATATAGTCAACCAATGAAGTGTTTTCAAATAATATTAGCCAATCACATTTTGTCTAGATCTTCGAATATTTTCACTCGTTCTTGTTTAAACTTCCCTCTAATTTTCAACACATTTTGTCATCTGAAACTATAAACAAGGTCATTCTTGTGTGGTAGATCTACTGAAATATTTCGTTGTTCAACAGCACCTAAGTACTTTTGATTTGTAGAGGAAAACATCTCTTTGCAGTATGATAGTGATTCCTCTTTCAACTATAGGCACAACGCTTGCAATTTTCAAAGAGAGAGCTAGGATATTACATCGACCCCAGTGTTCAGCTCGTACGTATTTCTTCAAACCGAAAGGATGAATGTCAACGTTGACCTAAGCGGAATTTGAACTGAGAACGCAAAGACAGACGAAATGTCGCTAAAACTTTTGTTCGACGTGCTAACGTTTCTATGCGCTCGAAGCCATGTTCACCTCCATATAATTATGTTTTAATTATTTGTAGCTCTTGTCTATACATTCACTTAATTCATATTATTTCGAAAATGATTTTAAAATTAAGTCTTTCGCATTTCAAAATGCATATTGTTACTTCTTGGTGCAGTTTTGTCGAGCCGGGTATCTAAGCAATTTTCTTGTTTTACACTACTTACTTGTCTTTAACGATAAATTTGGTCCGATATCCATCGACATCATCAATTCTTATGACGTGAAATTTAGAAGTGTCTGTAGTTAACAATGTACTAGAGAGGAACTTCGAGTAATTTTTTGTGTTCCAACTCCATCTATTGATTTGACACGGAAGGAGCCGTACAATTACAAGTTTGTGGTTGTTATGCTTTGGTTCACGTTCATACTTCGAAGGCTGAAACTAAACACAATACCAGAGCCAGCATCTTCAGAAACATTCTTGCCTTTGATTGCCCTGGATTCCATTATTTACCTGTGGTTCAGTTTGTTTTTGTAATTGTTGTTGACTATTGCTGTGATTAAGATAGCTTTTAAGCGCCAAATATTTGACTTCTAGCCACCACCACTGAACTCAAAATGACTCTTTAGGTGATCTGGCAGAACCGTTAGCACGCCGGATAGTGTGCTTAGATGCATTTCGTCCGCCTTTACGTTCTGAATTCACATTATGCCGGGATCGATTTTTACTTTTACCCTTCTGACGTCGATAAAATAAGTACCGGTTAAGCACTGTCGTCGATGTAATCGACTTACCATTCCCCTAAAATTGTTGGCTTTGTGCCATAATTTGATACCATATTACTAGAACGTGAAAATGCTGATAAATTCTGGGCCAATCCTCAGGTTTTACGATATGAGTACAGACTTATCTCAGTAAAATAATTCTGCTACTATTCACGTTATGTGTATTGCCATTCTTCTGACCTTCAATATTTAAAAAGAACACTTTTATAAACTTTTATAAACTTGCATATTCTTGACAAGTATAACGCAATGATGGTGTCTTCGCTCATTTCTCAGAATGTAACACATGATTTATGCGTAACAAGATGGCATTAATCATGTTTTCGAAGTTTTCTTTAAACAGTTTCCTTGCCTTTTTATCCACATTCCCCTATTTCTTTCGTTAGTTGTTGTACTGCCTTTTCTCTACTGACGTATAACTGAACCTCTTCCATTATTTTGGCTATTACGCTCAGGTTCAATTATGTGCATGAGGCTACGGATCCTACAAAATTATTTTCCTCACTGTCACCCTTACTTTCCTTAATTTAAATGCTTTCATGTTATATTGATTGCACTATTGTTGTCTATGTCACTTTTTGTGGCAGCAATTTCATATATTCCTACATTAGTGTTCTTAAATTTTGTTTTAGTACTACTCCACTTGATATTATACAAGCTCCTATTCAGTTTATATTGTCCATCATTATAATATTTACTTAACGATGTAAAATCTGTTATTGAGTGAATAATAGTTTGACATAATGAACTATGCCCTGTATCCTCGACAAAACAGTCCCTGAGCCAATATTCTGGGAAAATGTACTCCTCCACAATGCTGGCACATGTTTCTAGTTCAGATGGAGATGCATAAAATTTTACATTCCCCACAACATGTATCTGAAACAACGTTCACATCATGCGATATATCCTTTAGATGTACATAAATCGTGCAGCTGTGTGAACATGGAAAAAAAACTAGTGCAGCTGGTTTCGATCATGACCCGAGGAATTGGTTTACTACAATATATGTAGCAACTGTACAATGATCAGACCACAGGTTTGGCGATTAAGCCCTTCTCAGATATCATAACGAGATCAGCCAATATTACTCTGTTTCGTCTGGATGTGTGTTGCATTTATATTTGTGAAGAAGGAAACGTTGAAGTATATTTCGTTGAGACTGGAACTCAAAAGAGCCTCATCTGTATACACCAAGAATGTCCTCGTTATGATGCTGGACTGATCGAAAAATCGAAGTTGTCGTCAGGACAAGTTCATGTGATTACAACTCGGCACCTGGAAACGCAAATCCATAAGTGATGACGATGTCTCGTTGAATGCAGAATATGTTTAGAGATTTGCTGTTTGGCTGGATTGTATATATCCAATTAGGAAAACAGTGCGACGAGATCGCAAGCAGAATAGTCGGCAATGGTCACCGAAATGCTGGGCAGAATGTAAATCGAATAAGATTTTATCACTGATGATTTTTTTTTCTCTCCTCAAAGGATGTAGTTCGGATAGGTAGAATTTAACCTCAAAACACTGGAAGATGAAATTGATACCATGTTGTTTTGTTACTGTCAACTTACCAGCCTTTCTATAACAACAAACCTTATGATCTAACATTAAGTGAACAACAATAAATAAATCAGAAAGCTGAGTTAAATGGAAAACTAGTGAAATGTATACTTTTATTATTCAAAACACTGTCCCGCACTCCAAAAATCACAAGACAAACACGATAAATATCCCAACTATAATCAAGAGCCCGTGCTGCGGAATTCGAGTGAGCTTGTGGTTAATGAAAGAAACACTTTTTATCTAACCTTAGTTTCGATCATATCATTTCTACCATTTTAGACAAGATTCTAAAATGAATGTACGAGAATCTTCGAAATATATAATCGCTCATTTAAACAGATATGCGAAGGAATATTGAAAACAAATATTTTCTTACACATAACTACTATACACTGTGCTGGTACTTTGTACAAAAATGTTGATATAACAAATATATGTCTACATCTTCACACATGTATGTTATCCACAACCTACCTACAAAAATTGATTCAAGCATAAAGAATATGCACAAATTAAATAATATACTATGCCTTCACACACCATTGTCACGAATGTTGTCATTACAAAAATTTCTGCCATGCAAAAGGTTATATTCAATCAGAGAGACATAAAACCACTTAGCTTTTCTCACAGAAAGTGAAAAAAAAAAAAAAAAAAGAAAAGAATCCCATATGAATTATAACTTCTTCAAAATGAGTCTTTGATATTCATCTTGAAATTTGATGTCAGCAAAATGGTTAGAATATTTAACCAAAAATATATCACGAGCACCAGATACAGTGTCTCTCAAAATTAACATTACATTCAACCGAAGAAAGAAAAATCTGGTATAAACAAAAAATAAAAAAAGAATATCAAGAAGTTGAGTGAAATGACAGAGCTTTGTGTATGTGTGTGTGTGTGTGTGTGTGTGTGTGTGTGTGTGTGTGTGTGTGTGTGCGTGTGTGTGTGTGTGTGCCTGCGTGTCCGCATTTGCTTTTTTAGAATGTGTGAATATATATGTATATATATGAATCACATTTTTTTGAAACACTGAATCTCGAGGTACAAGTAAAAATATAAATAAAGGTATATAAATATTGGGTTGATATTTTTCTCAACGGTTTGTTTTTTCGCCCCAATATTTATAAGCTACTGTTTATACCTATATGTGTGTTTCCAGAACGGCTCTTATAAAAAAAATGATTATTTCTCTCGAAAGTTTAGATAAACAGGGTGTCAACAGGGTGCGGTGAATAAACTGTCGTCTAAATTACCAAAACTGAAAATAACACTGACATCTCATTTCAACAGATATATTTACCAAAATTACATAAAAATATCTGAAATACTAAAGAGCAAATTCATTCAATAACATCTCCATTGGCTTCAACCACGGACTCCAAACGACTTTGGAATTTTCTGCAACTCTTACGGACAGTCCTTGTTTAAGTTGGTGAATACTGCCATAATCTTTGCCTTCAGTTGTTCACTTTTGGTGTTACAGGTAGTTTTGGTGTTACAGTGGTCTCTTGCTCAACTGCGCCCTACACATAATAATCAAGGTGGTTGCAGTCTGGGGAGATAGTTGGCCAGATGTTAGGTGAGATGTGGTCACAGAAATTGTTTGAGAGCCATGACTGCGTTCTCTTGGCTGTGTGGCATGGTGCAGATTCTTGTTGCCAGACATAAGGGTTTTCTAGTAGCCATCCTCTTGACCCAGGGTAGCACTACCTCCTACAGGCACTTGATGTAGGCTTCCGTGTAGAGTCTAAAGTCATGTGGGAAGATGAGTGGAGGCATAACGTCGACATCACTGGTGACGACTCCAAACACCATGATGTTGATTAGATAAATATCAGCACAGAACACCTCAGTACATCAATAGATATCTTCCACAACTCAATATGAACACATAACTAAATACAGAACACTACTAACCTTTCAATTAATACTACTAACCCCTATACATCCCATACACCATTCACATTACAGGTTTATATCTACCCTAATTGCAGCAAATCCCAAACAACTTACCTCCCTTACACATAATCAATTTACTGAGGGACTAGTAGACCCGACACCGTTCGGTAATCAATACGCATTCAAAGCAGTGATCAGTAATTTTACGAAACCGGTATGCCTTTGAATCTCTTTAACGATTCACAATAATGACTTTTATTGCTTTCATACCTACCTCAGTTCGTCTAATTGTTTGTATGTATCGTTACCTTTCATAAAAAGCCTTTACTTTTTTTGATTTCCAATGTGCATTTTCCCTTATTTTTCTTCTTACTTTCCCCCCATATATGTATATATATCCACACGCTGATATATGACCTACGTTGGACCCCTTATTCATATAACTACCGAACCTGGAGCTTAACTGTGGTCTATCCATAGCACTTACTCAGCATTACCTGAAACCTTTTGGTCTAATTGACACCACTATCGCTCATAACCTATATATATATATATATATATATATATATATATATATATATATATATATATATATATATATATATATATATATATATATATATATTTCATTTCATTTCAAAGTTTCAGCTCAGAGCTGCGGCCATGCTGATGCAAAAAAATTTTAGAAATTTTATTTACCACCAGTGGTCTAGCGAGAGTAAAGAAACAGTCAATAGACTATGTATTATTCATTTAAAATGCAGAGATGCCTATAATAGGACATCTAACCCGCTAGAAATAGCAGCAAAAGACTACATACCACACAAATTAGGGATAATTTGGAAAGGGAATGAAAAATAAAAACATTTACCAATCTATATTCTGTACCATGGTTTCAAGTCAATTTTAGTAGGATAAAAATTATATATCTTACAAGGTCGGACTATCATCAGTAGAAATGACCAGACAACATATGAAGCACGAGTCAATAAGCAGCATGGTTCGTATTCCTATGTCTAATTTTTCAAAATATACCGCGTATTTGCGGTTTACTAATCGGCAGCAAATACAAAAATGCCGATTTTCTTTCAGAAAATTAGCCAAAAAGAATTTTATCATTATTAATAAATTATAGGGTAGCAAAAAAAAATTGCTGCTATTTCTAGCGGGTTAGATGTCCTATTATAGGCATCTCTGCATTTTAAATGAATAATACATAGTCTATTGACTTTCTTTACTCTCGCTAGACCACTGATGGTAAATAAAATTTCTAAATTTTTTTTGCTACCCTATAATTTATTAATAATGATAAAATTCTTTTTGGCTAATTTTCTGAAAGAAAATCGGCATTTTTGTATTTGCTGCCGATTAGTAAACCGCAAATACGCGGTATATTTTGAAAAATTAGACATAGGAAGACGAACCATGCTGCTTATTGACTCGTGCTTCATATGTTGTCTGGTCATTTCTGCTGATGATAGTCCGACCTTGTACTATATATAATTTTTATCTTACTAAAATTGACTTGAAACCATGGTACAGAATATAGATTGGTAAATGTTTTTATTTTTCATTCCCTTTCGAAATTATCCCTAATTTTTGTGGTATGTAGTCTTTTGCTGCTATCTCTAGCGGGTTAGATGTCCTATTATAGGCATCTCTGCATTTTAAATGAATAATACATAGTCTATTGACTTTCTTTACTCTCGCTAGACCACTGATGGTAAATAAAATTTCTAAAATTTTTTTGCTACCCTATAATTTATTAATAAGCATAAAATTCTTTTTGGCTAATTTTCTGAAAGAAAATCGGCATTTTTGTATTTGCTGCCGATTAGTAAACCGCAAATACGCGGTATATTTTGAAAAATTAGAGATAGGAACACGAACCATGCTGCTTATTGACTCGTGCTTCATATGTTGTCTGGTCATTTCTGCTGATGATAGTCCGACCTTGTAAGATATATAATTTTTATCTTACTAAAATTGACTTGAAACCATGGTACAGAATATAGATTGGTAAATGTTTTTATTTTTCATTCCCTTTCCAAATTATCCCTAATTTTTGTGATATGTAGTCTTTTGCTGCTATTTCTAGCGGGTTAGATGTCCTATTATAGGCATCTCTGCATTTTAAATGAATATATATATATATATATATATATATATATATATATATATATATATATATATATATGAATTTATGCAGTAGATACGTAGTGAGCTAGTTAAGTGTGTAAGTATATATGTGCAGACATATATACGCATGTATGTTTATATTCATCAGCGTAAAACCGAAGCAGAATCAAAAGAATCTTAATCTAATAATTCGAGAAATACAGATCAAGAAAATAAGTATCTTTATGAAATATGTACTTGGGTAAACGTAATCGTGAAGTGTGTATTTTAAACCAGCGAAAGAATAACAGACCAGAGGTACTTCATACGAGTAGTATGATTGGGATATCTTAAAATATATAGTAGTAGAGAAAATGAAGTGTAGTACAAGTACAATGCACAAATAATATAGTAACATAATAAACTAAAACAATCGTAGACAGTGCAAAGTTTTGGAAACTTTGTAAAATATAGTGTTTGGCAAACGGAATGATGTATGATGACAAAACTGTTCGTTAAAAACAAACAAACACCAACAACAAAATAGTCCTTTCTGTTGTTAGTTGTAAAAATGTTTGTCTCGGTGTGTTATGTTTTCTGTTGAGTGTTATGTGTCTGTGTGTTAGATATTTATTATGATTGGTATTAAAATGAACATTATTATTCTGTTTTCACTTTTGCGAAGCAGTCTTCTCTCTCTAATGTCAACAAGAAAAAATGTCATTATATTCTCTTAAATAATTCATAATATAATGGCCTGGGGGTATTACTTTGAACAAAACGAAATATATTATAAAAACACTTGTGACAATTTTATAAACTGGAAAACATTGTGATATCTTCTGGTCTACAGATAAAGCTAAATTGAATGGTTAAACATTTTTTGCACCGATTCGACTAAAGTAAAACAAGTTTATGTATTTATTATGATTGATTTTAAGTTTTCGATTTAGTTTCAAGATCTAGTTTGGAATTCCGCTTGTAGTTATTTCTTTTAATTTCATTTCAAACTTACAGATCATCTACTTGAAGATATGCATGAGAGTCAGATAATGTCATTCCCTGTCTCGATAAATGTGTCACCTTTCCTCCAAGTAAGGTTAGGTACAGCTTACTAGCTCAAAATTTAACTGAACTATAATCAGCTGGTAAGATCTTGTGAATACAATTGTATTACACTCGCAATGAAAATATTCTCTTGTCATAGGCCGAATAGACATCATTTAAAGCGAACTTCTGGATGATAGCATTTATTGTTGCAAGTAAAGGATGGAAAATATTAACTAAGCAAATATTTATAAGTCTTTCGGTAGAGACTCCAATTTTTCTGAAACAGTAAATACCCGATATAGAAAAGCAAATTTGCTACATTCTTAACGTTTCAAAAACTTAATGTTCATAACAGTTCATTTAATTGCTATGGGTATGTGGAATAAAAATAGTTATTTTATGCAGATCAAAATATTGTAAGTTTGTGTGTGGTGAGGAAACTATGCTCGGTATACGCTAATTGTGTTTTTATAATAAATGTAAAGGGTTTTTTTTGTGATGTTTAAAACGTCAGAAAAGTAAAATTATTATACCCGAGGATGGAAACTGCTAGTAGATGGTTTAATTCTAGCTCCGAGAAGCTTAAATTAGATCAAATATTACGCTCAAAATACGGTATTTATAGGGAGAACAAAAGACGTAGGTGCGGGATACTGAAATGACTATTAAGTAAAGAGAATCGTTACCAAACTAAAATATTGTGGTGCAATTTTCCATACAGTGTTAATTAGAGCAATGCCAGTTAAGTTTCATAGAAGATATATCAATTTGCTGTCGTTCATTTGGTTTTATCAACTTCTGTTAAGCATATGAAATGGTGTGGTAAATATGATATAATGTGAGGATTATGCTACTCTGTGATAAATAGAGCCATCTGTGTTGAATATATTGCAAATTTGATACTCTGGGGAGAATATGATATATGAAATTCTGATATTGTACAATATATATAACTTCTTTTTATGAATATAGTGATATGTTATGAATATTAGATCCTGTAATGCGTAGGATGCTCTACGAATAATATGATATCCTTTCATGAACAGGATATTAACTTATAAATACAATACTCTCTAATATATAGAGCATTTCCTTGATGAATATAATATTGAGGTAAATATGATAATTTGTAAAGAGCATGATATTGTGTAGTAAATCAGATATGAATGATGAATGCGATATTTTGTGAGGGATGTGATATCGTTACATAAATATCGTATTCTCTTACGGGTATGATTGTGTTTGATGAATATGACTTTCTGAAATAATTCTGATATAGTGTTATAAATGCAATTATTTTCTTATAAATATATGATCTGCTGAATAAGTTATTGAGTAATATATAATGGATAGTGTATTCCTTTAAAAGAGCAGTAGCTATAGGCATTATAGTAATTAGATTCATTCAGCTGGAGCCGTCTTTGTAGTGTATTGTACCAGCAGTTGATCAAACACTATCATTAATATCCTTATTTATTTAAAGTGACTATATATCAGCCACTTCTGTAGATCAAAAGTGGTCGTTAAAGACCAAGATGAGCTCTTCAATAGAGCTGAGACTACGGCCTGCTTTCAATTTTTAGTTCAATTTACTGCAATTCTCCCTAGAAGATTGAACACCACCTCTCCCACGTGAAAAAGAAACCAATATGGTATGGAGGGATTAGAAGGTTTAATAAACATATTTGATACATAGCGTGAAGAAAACTAACCAATGCTCATAAAATATGTGGTTGGCTTTAATAAATATAATATTTTCATTATTTATAATATCAATTGAAATACTTAAAACCAGTGATCGAGATTTAATTTCAAATTTGAAATCTGGGTTTCGTCTTTTGAGGACAAGTGAGATATCTCTGGTCATTCCGGCGCAAGGATCTTAGTTACGTTCCACTGCAAGCTAACAAGTAATTTATAAATTTTCAAGTGCTATCGCAATTTACTTCGAATAGATGCTTCACGTTGTTTGGTCATTTTGAGAGTTCAGCTTTTCTTCATGAACACAAACAATTTTGCGCCCTAACATTAGTGTTTGGATCTTTGGGGCTGTTAGTTTTACTTCTGTGGCAAAGCTAAAATACCTCATACATGTAGAAGAATGTCACGATGTTATGTCCATACGCGATGGTGTAAATATGTATATTAAGAAGTAAAAAGGGCAAAATTTCAACAATTTCTCTAAAGAATTCCGTGTGAGGAGAAGAAAAGAATGCATGTACGAGTGCATACGGCCATTTGAAGTTCCCTCAGTGTAAAAGAAGTTTGATATATTAATAAATTGGTTCAAAATCTTATTTCAATATAATTTTAGATACTGAGATAACAAAGTAAAAGCTGATTTAGAAAACTATATCGCTTTGTGAGAGAACTATCGAGAAGTTAGTTTGGTAAGAAAATTCATCTCGCGCTTTTTTGAAAGGAGAGAGCAACTGATATACAGCTGATAAGAGAGCAAAAAGAATAAAGTTTCTAAGTTTTGGTAAATCAATGATTTTCCATCTTCCGTGAAGTAGAAATAAATATCTCTTTTAAGCGGACATCAGTATACCGCAAGTAACACTTCAAGACGAACTCAAATTCCCAGTAAATTTCCTTCTGAGAATCGGTGAATGTGTGTTGGAACACATTTTGGTACGATTCATAACAAACTCATTTAGCGCATATACACCCATTCACTATTTTGGTAATGCATCGAAAAAAATGTTTCATCGCTCAAGTATGCAAACTCTCTTACTCTGTTTCATATTTTTACTACTACTACTACTACTACTACTACTACTACTACTACTACTACTACTACTACTAATAATAATAATAATAATAATAATAATAATAATACTGCTGCTGCTGCTGCGACTACTATTATTATTACTATACCACGACGAAGACCATCACCACCACAACAACCACGACGACGACGACCACCATCAAAATCCCTGAGGATACTGATATTTTTACCTTCAACGACTGGCTCAGTATGATGTCCATACCAGTAAACAAAAGTGCTGATTTTGTAGTGTTTACAAATTTTTGAATGTAAATAATGTCTTTCCCAATCGTAGCAACTTTTGTATTCGTTCTGTGTCAGCACAGGACATCGTGAGACGAGATGGTCCATTGGTTCGTCAAATGTTTTGCAGAATATGCATTTAGAGTCAGAACCGCTTTGAAGAACATTAGCGTGAGAGTTTCTGGTAAGCAAGCTTTGATCTTGACCCGCCAATATGAAACTTTATAATTATTTTTAGTATTATTGAGTGATAAAGGTATACAAGGCACATGTATCACAACCATATGTGCGCGACGTGGTGATCACGTATCAAGATAAACAGCGCACATAACCTTGCAGGTGGGAACCCGATGAAAAGGTCCTGGAATAAGTGTTGCTTAAGGACGCTGGATGAAATACCCATGTTTCCAAAGGGGAATTATCCAACCCCAAAGATTTCCTTTCAACATATGGCTATGATGCTCCCACACAACTTCTGCTCGTGATCAGAGATGCACATAACGTCAGCCACAACGAGGCATGCTCAACTGTTTAAGGTCAAAGAGCTGAAAGGCAAAACTGTGGTAAATGAGCAGAATATTTGCTGGTATTATTATTATTATTGTTGTTGTTGTTGTTCTTATTGTTTTGTCTTTATCACAGGTTTTGTTGGAGCTCCTGCAGTCTCGCATGCGTAATGGGCTTCCTACCTGCAGCCTACGGCACCATCTTAATCGTTCTATTCAGCTATCTACTAGTTCCCTTATTATTCTGGCCGTGGCAAAAAAAGTAAACCTTTTGTAACAGCTCTACTAGGCACTCTATTCCAGTTTCCTTTATATTCCCTTTGATGCCTTCTGATACTGTTCCCAAGGATCCAACAATAATTGGCACATGGAATTGATTGTGTAGTCCCTTCTTGCGTAATTCATCTTCAAGGTATTTTTGTACTTCTTCCTTTATTTTCAATTTTGTCTCTACTCTGAATACTCCCTCGTTTCTAACTGTCACTAACAAGGTTTCCTTACTTTGGGCTAGGTATCTCATTAAAGTCTCGAGTTCGATACGCACGCAGTCTCCCATACTTATCAGTACCCTCCCTCCATTTTCTTTCTTCATGCATAGGCAATCAGTGTCTGCATATGGATGATGGGCTCTATGCAGCATTAGGAACTTTCTTGACTTCCTGTCCATCTCCTCTGTCCACTTTAGGATTCCCTGCCATACCAAACTACCGCAACTGCGTGCGAATTTATTACCGAAATTATATTTCTGGCATTCATATTTGAAGCCAATATTTTTCTCACTCGCTGCAGGTACTTTCTTTTTGTCTTTTTCTTCATGTCGTGGTATTTGATTTCATCTGCCTCAAGTATTCCTAGGTATTTATAGCTGGATTGATGTTGAATTGCTTTCAACATTTCACCATTTGGCAAACATATGCTTTCTTTTCTGGCAAGCTTTCCTCGTCTCATCACCATCGTGGTAAGTTTTGAGAGTCCAAATTCCATTTTAATATCACTGGAGAAAATCCGCACAAACTGGACTAAACTGGCCAGTTCTGCCTCAGTTTTTGTGAATGGCTTTGGATCGTCCATGAATAGCAAGTGATTTACTTTTCCCTTATATATTCCCAAATCATACCCCAATTGTAGCATTCCACTCAAGAGGGTCATTTCCAAAACGAATATCAGTGGGGATACACTGTCCCACTGGAAGATTCCTAGCTTGATGTTCATCTCTCCTAGTACTTGCTTACCGGCTGTCAAGTCCCTTCCCCATTATTTCATGCTATTTCATAAAAGGCTTCTTAAATTTTTTGCTGCTCCATAATTTTCCATTGTTCTTATTATCCAGAGGTGTGGTATCATATAGTATGCTTTGCGATAATCAACCAATACCATGCTCAGATTATTATTATTATTATTATTATTATTATTATTATTATTATTATTATTGTTCAGTAGTTTTATTTTTATAACGTGCTTTCACTTCACTACCGAGCGCAGCTCTGTGCGCCTTGGGTATGTGCTGTGGTTTGCTGTGGTGCTCTTATGTTTACTGTATTGAAAGTGTTGTGCGTAGAATGTGTGCAGTACCCAGTAGTGCAATTTTCTGTATGTTATATATATTTGTAAGTCCTGGTATCTTTGTTATGTATTTGTCTGAATATTTTTTATTATACCTAAGGCACCTACTATGATAGGAATTGTTTCTGTTTTTAGATTCCACATTCGAGTTATCTCTATTTCCAGGTCTTTGTATTTTGAAAGTTTTTCCATTTCTTTTAGAGAAACGTTGTCATCTGCTGGTATTGATACATCAATTAGAAAGCATTTTTTTTCTTCATGATCTTTGACAACTATATCTGGTCTATTTGCCTTAATTTCTCTATCTGTGTGTATTGGCATATCCCAGAATATGGTTGCTTTCTCGTTTTCTGTGATCTTTTCTGGCGTGTGTTTATACCATCTTTTTTCTGTTGTTATTCCATAGTGTTGGCATAGCTTCCAGTGTATATAGGTCCCAGCTCTGTCGTGTCTGTGAATATATTCCTTCTTAGCCAGGACTGGGCAGCCAGAGATAATATGATTTATTGTTTCTTGTTCATCTCCACATATTCTACAGTTACTTGTTATATTTCTTTTCATTATGTGTTTTTGGTAATTATTATTATTATTATCGTTATTGCTGTTATTATTATTATTATTATTATTATTATTATTATTATTATTATTATTATTATTATTATTATTATCATCATCATCATCATCTTTCAATATTTCTTGCAGAGTGTCTTCCTGATACCTAGGGCAGAGAAACGCACTGCATACATTGGTAGGCCATTAAAATAAACACACCAAATTGTCCATTTACAAAGTCATGTGATAGAGAAAATGGAGAAGAAAACTGAGAGAGAAAAAATAAAAAAATAAAAATGTAAACTAAGAAAATAAAGGGGAAAGGGAGAGAAAATCCACAGTGACAATGGTCTTCTCAATACGTATCACTACCAAATAAGACAATCTTTTGCACTTTCTGCATGGATGGGAAGCCAAGGATTATTCTTAAATAAGTGTCAGATCCTTTTTTGATCATTCTAAGTGCTCCTGCTCTCATTGATATTGTAACCGTCTTGAGATGCGGCATCTTTTCGATTTCGATGAGCAAATCTTTATATTTTCTGAGCTTATCAAATTCTTTTGCCGAGATACTATAGTCACAGGGTATGCTCATGTCAATCATTAAGCAAACTCTATTTTTTTGGTCTTTCACAACAATATCTGGTTTCTTTGTTTTGATGGTCCGGTCTGTGTACATACTGGGAAATCCCAAAGACTAGTTACATTTTCTTCTTCAGTTACAGCCTCAGGATGGTGCTTGTATCATTTGTCAGCAGTTTTGGTTTTATAGTGCCGATACATTATCCAATGTGGATAATAGCCAACTCTGTCATGTCTTGACTTGTACTCTACAGGTGCTAAAACCTTACATCCAGAGATTAGGTGGTCCATTGTTTCTATCCCATCGTTGCAGGATCAGGTCTTTGGGTCTACACCATTTTTCGTCACATTGGCTAGATAGTTCCGGCTTAATAAGCTCCGATTTTGGGCAGCCAACATAAAGCCTTCACTCACTGCTTTTAGCCCTGATCTCCGTAACCACTGATGGGTGTACTTCTGGTCTACATCAGCTTGTTTGCTACGAGCCACATATTTACCATGCAGAGGTTTTTGTTCCCACCTATCAGCCAATTGTTCAAACGCATTTTGATTTGCTATTGACTTAACCTTCTTTGCAGCTACAGTTGCTGCACTTTCACCATACTGTTCAACATGGGTATTATGCATAAGCTCATTTGAAAATGTCTTACTCTCCTTCATATCAGAATGTAGCTTCTTACGTCTTTCATGGTTTTCAACGAGTTTTAGTATCCCGTCTTTAGATGTTTCAAGATATTTTGCCAGTCCAAGTGTGGTAGTTTTGTAGGAGATTTCAAACTGGATCAAGGTTCGTTCTTCTTGAGATCTAGGTAGGTAAAGACGATCCGCGTCTGCCTTTAGGTGGTTTATCTTATTGCAAGTCAGCAGCTTTTTTTTGTCCAATGAATCTTCCTTATTTCGCTCAAATTCCAGTTCAACACATTGAAACAACCGGAACTACTAAGGAATTTACAGCTAACATCTTGTTGCGCGTATTTAACACAGATTTTAGGACTGCTCGAACTCTCCTCTAACATTACTTCCTGATCTTCTCATTCATACTTCCATGCTGAATACCAGAGCCCTCGTTTAGTCGGAGGTATTTACATGTTTGTTCCCGCTCGGGTTCTGTTATGACTGTGTCAACATCTAACTCTACTGAATATGAGGTCTTCAGTTACCCATTCTGGAAAGTAGCCTTGGCACATTGATCAATTTCATCCCAATGTTATCACTGAATGCTTTCACAGTACGTAGTAATCCTTCCATCTCATTATCATATTTGCCATAGAGTTTTAAGTCATCCATATAAAATAGATGACTTATTTTCTTGTCGCCAATTTTATATCCATATCCCGTTCTGTTAAGCTCACTAGTAAGGGGTATAAGTGTTATGCAGAAAATTAAAGGTGAAAGTGAGCCACCTTGGAAAATGTTGCAGTTGATATTAATGTTTTTTATAGTCAATACTCCATTAGAATGGTATAGTTGGGGATTCGTATTCCACATTGACATGTACTTCAGGAAGTTTGAAATCACAGGAGAAATTTTGAAGATATCCAGCGATTTTCAAGATCCATGAATACGGTATTCTGTCGACGGCATTTTTATAATCAGTCCATGTAGAACTGAGATTTCTGCGTTAGTTATGACGGTTCTCAAGGATCGTTTGATTAATTAAGAGTTGGCATTTGCATAATAATAAGCCTCCTCGGCACCCCTTTTGTTTAAGGGGGAAAATATCGTTCTGTTCCTTAAATCTGCATGCTTTCTCCACGTGGATGGACGTTAAAATTTTATATGTAGTAAATAGACAAGTTATGACCGATAGTTTTGTGGAGATTTGGTTTCGTTACTCTTTGGGAGTAGTTAAGTATTATTATTGTTTTCTTTTTTCTTTCTTCAAATTTTCTTCCGTTTCTTGCCGAGTGTTTTCTGTACATCCTGGGCCGAGAAGCTCATTGTATGCATTCCCAGTTTACACACGCAAATTCACAGGTAAAATATGTATTTAAAATAAATAAATAGATAAATAATTCATGGATGGATGTTGTTTTCACAGCGATAATGCTTTTATCATTACATGAATCGTTCCAGTTAACACGATTTTTTGCACTTCCTATAGAGATGGTAAGCCTGGTATCATTTTCAAGTAGGTTTCAGTACTTTTTTTTTATCATTCCTAGAGATCCTACAATCATTGGTACAGTAGTCGCTTTGAGGTGCCACATTTTTTCAATTTCTATTAGCAAGTGTTTATATTTACTGATCTTCTCAAATTCTTTCGCTGCTATATGTCGGCATTATAATAAACGCATCTTCTTTGTCTGATCCTTTATAATAATATCCGGTTTATCATCATCATAATTATTATTATTATTTTATTTTTATAACGTGCTTTCACTTCACTACCGAGCGCAGCTCTGTGCGCCTTGGGTATGTGCTGTGGTTTGCTGTGGTGCTCTTATGTTTACTGTATTGAAAGTGTTTTGCGTAGGATGTGTGCAGTACCCAGTAGTGCAATTTTCTGTATGTTATATATATTTGTAAGTCCTGCTATTTTTGTTATGTATTTGTCTGAATATTTTTTATTATACCTAAGGCACCTACTATGATAGGAATTGTTTCTGTTTTTAGATTCCACATTCGAGTTATCTCTATTTCCAGGTCTTTGTATTTTGAAAGTTTTTCCATTTCTTTTAGAGAAACGTTGTCATCTGCTGGTATTGATACATCAATTAGAAAGCATTTTTTTTCTTCATGATCTTTGACAACTATATCTGGTCTATTTGCCTTAATTTCTCTATCTGTGTGTATTGGCATATCCCAGAGTATGGTTGCTTTCTCGTTTTCTGTGACCTTTTCTGGCGTGTGTTTATACCATCTTTTTTCTGTTGTTATTCCATAATGTTGGCATAGCTTCCAGTGTATATAGGTCCCAGCTCTGTCGTGTCTGTGGATATATTCCTTCTTAGCCAGGACTGGGCAGCCAGAGATAATCTGATTTATTGTTTCTTGTCCATCTCCACATATTCTACAGTTACTTGTTATATTTCTTTTCATTATGTGTTTTTGGTAATTTCTGGTGGGGAGGCTTTGGTCTTGTGCAGCAATTAAAAATCCTTCAGTCTCTGCTTTGAGTCCTGATCTTCTCAGCCATTGCTGGGATTTTATTATTATTATTATTATTATTATTATTATTATTATTATTATTATTATTATTATTATTATTATTATTATTATTATTATTATTATTCAGTAGTACCCTTTTTATCACGTGGTTTCACTGCATTACCGAGGGCAGATCTGTGTGCCTTGGGTAGGTCATGTGGTTTGTTTTGCTACACTTATTTTTGTGTGCGTGCCTAGTAGTGATAGTTTCTGTATGTTGTATATACTTGTTATCCCTGGTGTTTTTGTTATGTATTTGTCTGAATATTTTTTTATCATATCTAATGCACCTACTATGATAGGAATTGTTTCTATTTTTAAACTCCACATTCGAGTTGCAACAATTTCCAGGTCTTTGTGTTTTGAAGGTTTCTCCGTTTCTTTCAGAGAAAGTTTGCCATCTTTTTGTACTGATACATCGATTAGGAAGCAATTTTTTCTTGGTGATTTCTGACAACTACATTCAGCCTATTGACCTTAATTTCTCTATCTGTGTGTATTGGCATATCCCAGAATATTGTTACTTTCTCACTTTCTGTCACCGTTTCTGGCGTGTGCCTATAGCATTTTTTTTCTGTTGTTATTTCATAGTGTTGGCCTAGCATCCAGTGTATATAGGTTCCAACTCTGTCATCTCTGTGAATATGTTCCTTCTTAGCCAGGACTTTATCTAGTGTGATGTTACTCTTACCTAGTTTTCCTCTTTTCAAGGTTGCTTTGGCGCATTTTTCTAAGCCAAATTTCATGTTTATTTCTTTGGCAAATCCATGTACTGTCTGTAGTAATACCTCCAGTTGTTTATCATTTGTAGCGTAAAGTTTTAGATCATCCATATATAAGTGGTGGCTGATTGTTTTGCTGTAACAGTTGTATCCACATCCAGTTCTGTTTAGCATACCAGATAAAGGTGTCAGTGCCGAGCAGAAAAGGAGTGGAGAGAGCGTGTCTCTCGGGAATATTCCTCTTCCAATGGGGATGTCTTTGGTTTGTAGGAGTCTCTCTTGGAGGAGCTGTGGCACTGTCTGCCATTTGTACATGGAATGTTCTATATATTTTATGATTATCAGTGCTACCTTGTTCATGGCTGGTGTCTCTAGGTTTCATATGTTGGAAGTACTAGCAAAAGCCTTTCTGTAATCGATCCAAGCCATACTTAGACCCTTCTTCTTTCTGCGGCTGTCTTCAGTTAATGCTTTATTGATCAGTAGCTTATCATTACGGCCGTATGAGCCCTTGATGCAACCTTCTGCTGTTCTGGAAACAGGTCGTTTTTTTCCAGGTTTTTGCTAATTCTCTGTGATATTATTACAGTAAAGGCTTTGTTAATTGTAGGGAGACAAGTTATTGGTCTGTAATTTTGTGGGTTTGCCGTTTTAGTAGATTTAGGAATTAGGTTAGTTTTCCATTCTGTGAGGCATTCAGGCATTTCTGTGGCTCTACTAGTATTCCATTAAATTTCTCAGCCTGTCTTTGATGTGCTCATGTTAGGCATTTTAACCAGAAGTTGGGCATCTTGTCATACCCAGGTGCCATCGAGCTGCATAATTTTTACAGTGCCTAGGTTACCTCATAGTTGTTATATGGGTCCAGTGTTTTTTTTTTTGATAGATCTTTGCTGAAGTTGTTCCTTTGCTGACCATGTCTTCTTCTTCTTCTTCTTCTTCTTCGTAGCAGCAGCAACAGCAGCAGCAGTAGCAGCAGCAGCAGCAGCAGCAGCAGCAGCAGTAGTAGTAGTAGTAGTAGTAGTAGTAACGCATTACTTTTGCGAGCTGGTAAATTCGTTAGCACGCCGAGCCAAATTCTTAGCGGGTATCACGTCCCTCTTTAAGTTCCGTGTTCATTCTGTGCTCAAATGCAATCGAAACCGATGTTCCCTTTTATCTTTTCGAAGTTAATGAATATCATGCCAGTTGTATCTTGGTGTTGAAGTAATCAACTTGTCTCTACTCCCAGAATTTCAGGTCATGTGCCTATAATTGTCAGGATCATTATTAATACTTATTTGAGAAATATCTGTTTTATATTTACGTTCTTACATCGAAATTAATTGGTATATTTTCGTAAATAGACATACTGGAAAATACGAATACAGTTTAATAAAATCTAGTTTGGGAACACCCTCACAATATTTACAAACGTTAGTATTCTTATTTTCGGAAATAAATATTGACTTACGTTCAGGTTTGGTTGTCTCTTAATGTCTTTCCTGTCCTTCGTGCATCTTAACTTCTACTCACTTTTTCATATAACAATTGGGTGTAAATGCATAGCTCTTTCATTCGCTTTCGTGCCATGTATCCTTTGCCCTTTTCTACAACAAATGCGAGCTGAGATGAATGCCGTAGAATCATTTCTGAAAGGTGTTGAATTTGAGTGTCTTTGTTACGTTTCTGTGTCTCCATGTGCTTTTTGTGATAGATCGTGTAGGCTATCCTTATACAATGTCATATCGGGTTTTATAAACTGTATCAGCGTCATAAAACATTATTTGCTTGTATATTTTAAACATTTTAGATATGCCTTTGAATCTGTCGCCTGTATGGTGAATCTTGTTGTCTTCGATATTGTATGGTATATGCCAAATATAGCTCTGTTTCTAATTTTATAAGTTGCATTAACTTCATGGCAGGTTGGGCCTTGTGGAAACAAACCTTTAAGGATGCTCATATCTATCTTCATACCTACAAACAGTAATTAAGTCTTTATCGTTACTTCAATTTCAGAATGTTGTTGGTATAGTGATCAACGTGGGAGAGTATGGGGATATCTTGTGAGAGCAGCATTAATAATTACCATTTTAAAATGTTCCCTTATACGAAACGTTCATGTACTAAGTTATCTTCTTTGAGTGGATAGTCGTTGCATAGGAAAGTTATTATGTCGCGTAATGATTTTAGATGTTTTCTAGTAGTTACAAACTAGAAAATCTAGAGGTGTTACTTTCTAATCCAGCATTTCAGAAGCTCATGACATGATAAACGCTGTTAAATGTATTTATGACGAAGTTAGTAAGTTGTGATATAAAATAGTTTGTAAAAGCTACTTTTCAATAGTTGCTGTTATATTAAATTCTAGGAGGTCACGTTAACAGTTACACTGAATTCTACCAATACGGATTATGCATCCATTTGCTTCCAAATTAAGCGCAAGTATTTTCGCCACGCGTACTACTGTGTCGTATTTTTGTTTATGACTTTCATCTTACTGAAAATAAACTACATAAGATGTAAGCAGTCACTTGCGGTGCTTTTGTTTTTTTATGTCGCGAGTGAATATGTGTCGTAGGCTGATATGTATCTATCTATCCTCATATTTTTTAATCAACAACATGCCACACATTACTGTACTCAACATATTTTCAATCAATATCTTTTAGTAATTTCTATTTGTAGATCTTTATATCCGAATAGTTTCGGCATTTCTTTTAGAGTGCATTGTTGTCGAAATTAATATATTTTCATGGTTTATAACAATATATGGTCACTATAATTGTCTCAGATTTCATCTGATATGTGTTTGTGGGACTTTCTGTTTTATTTAGAGATTTCATAACACTGTCATTATCTCTAGTCTGCTAATGCTAAAAAAGAGTGTGTTGCGGTATTTTTTTTGGCTCTGTATGTTCTACGTTCAAATCCTGCCAATGATAACTTCGGATTTTATCCTTTCAGCCCGATAATGCCGATGGTAACAAACTGGTGGTTGTCTGACCTAGGAGTAATATTACTACGGCTCAGACGCGCTTATTACTAGTTTGTCAAACATCTGTCTCTGCTAGCAGTAGATAGGAAGCAGCCTCAGTCACGTGAGCTGGAATGTAATAACTTTCCTTAGAAAAGATCCGAATCAGTTGAAAAAATGCTGCGTTGAATATTTTGGTAAAGGTATTCATACAGAAGATGGTGCTTCTTGGTCGTAACAAAAAAGCTGTTATCATAACGATGCGATGTCGGTTTCGTGGACAAATTCTGAGTCTATTATTTATCAGGATAATTTCGAATTACGCACACGTTCAAGTATGCCTTCTTCAAAATTGTTTTGGTGTATGGACCATTTCTGAAGAGATTGGATGTACTCAAGGTCATCTACTGAAACACAAAGGTTGTTGCGAATATGGACCTTTGTATTACTAATATATGGGATACGTTTAAGCTGTCCTTGAAAGGCTGGAAGGAGATACGTTGCTGCTTGTCTGTCATTTATCTCGGAATAAATTAGCCAGGCTGGAACGTATGCTCTGTCTCTTTCTTTTGAAGAGACCGGTTTTGTTGGCCGTAATATGTATATAGCGCCAGCACCTCATTTCAAAGGTCTCTGACGTAGCTGGTGTTCATGCACAGAATTGAAATGGCGCTCGATGATCATCTACGATTTCTCTACTCTTGGACGATGGCTCGAGTAAATTTGGTTGTTCTTTGTAAGACGTCAACCGCAAAATGAATTTAGTTATTTGTCATCTGATATCCAACCAGGTACTTACTGCACTAAACCATTGGAGTATTGTAGCCGGTGGAACTACAACTTTCGGAATCTATAGAGAATTTATAGCGAGAATGAATGACAATGTCTCACGAATAATTCGGAGAGTTAACAAAAACAGTCTGAGTAATCTCTTGTGGCTGATTTTAGGCTAGAATGATGAGCAATTTCCAGAAGTCTGAAAATGACATGAATAGAGAAAACAGTCTCATAATTCTCATTAAACTATCTAGTTAGTCAACATCAAAATTAGATTCACAAATAAAAATAACATGTTCTTATTTTCAACTTTGTTTTGCGCACGATATATTTTTTTAAATATAAAAACGCTATCGAAAAGGAATGACATGTCTGTAGCAAAAGAAGAAAACAAAAGGAAAATAAAATAAAATTTTACGTAACTAAACTACTCTTATTGATTTATTTTTGGGGTTTGTTGCTTTTTATGTTTTTCTAAACAGAATTACATTTATCACAATATTAGAATATTGCGTCAAATATAGCTATAGCACAAATGGAGGGATGTTTAGAATATTACATATATATATATTTATATATATATATATATATATATATATATATATATATATATATATATATATATATATATATATATATATATATATATATATATATATATATATATATATATATATATATATATATATATATATATATATATATATATATATATATATATATATATATATATATATATGTATATATATATATATATATATATATATATATATATATATATATATATATATATATATATATATATATGTATATATATATATATATATATATATATATATATATATATATATATGTAAAAGATTGAAGTGGAACACACGAGTAGATATATATGAAAAAAAGACAAAGTAGAAAATGCTAAAATACTTTTATAAAGAACATTACAGAACCGGTTTCGATCCTTGAGATCTTTTCAACAATAAATATGAATAATAGATTTTTGAAAAATTATTGAAACGTTAAATTTTGGTAAATTTAAAAGAAAAGTCTTTTTGAAGACATATTTGTATAGTATTCAAATAACAGGGACATTTTTTTGTTTCTGCCTGTCTTTATTTCACTTGTAAACTCTTGTGTAGTCTCACAAGAGTTTACAAGTAGTAAGGTATATGGTAAACTTTGACAGCTGCTCATTTTGCACCATTATCATATTTTGACAATCTTTATTTTTTGGTAGAAAGCAGACACATGTATTTATTTATTCTAACTAATTTTCCCGCTTTATAAAGTATTTATAAATCGCTTTTTGCTATTTCTGTTTAGAGATGGATAAGTCGGAAATTACTACAGTTTTGAAATATGAGTTCTTTCTTGGAAATACAGCATCACAGACAGCTCGGATTATTAATGGAATATTTCATTCTAATGTTATTACACAGCAGACATTATCAAATTGGTTTGCGAAATTTCGTTCTGGTTACTTTGACTTCACAAATGAGCAACGCGGTCAACCAGAAACAAAGGTGGATAATGACAACTGAAAGCCACCGTCGATTCAGATCTCAAATTGCTCGTAAATTATGTTGTTAGCAGGCAAACAATATTGACTCACCAAGTTCAAATCAGTAAGTGAAAAAGTTGAATATGTGGGTTCCACATGAATTCAATGAGAATCAGAAACAGCAACGTTTGGAAGTTTGCACTATGCTACCTTCTCGTCACAAAAATGAATCATTTTTAAGTCGAATTGTAACATCTGAGAAATGGATTCAATAAAACAACCGTAAACGTTCAGTACAATGGTTGGAGAAAGACGAGCCACCAAAGCACAGTCGAAAAAGCAAAATTCATGAAAAGAATCTGATGGTATATGTTTGGTGGTCTGTCGCAGGTGTGATCCATTAAGATTTCATTAAACCCGCGCTCTTAACCGCTACGCCGTGGGGCATATGGAGTAGTGGTTAAGAGCGTGGGCTACTAACCTCAAGATTCCGAGTTCGATTTCAAGCAGTGAAGTGATCTGAATAATAATAATAATAATAATAATAATAATAATAATAATAATAATAATAATAATAATAATAACAATAATAATAACAACACAACAACAACAACAACAACAACATCGAAAAATACCTTAGGAATGAGAACCAAGGTTCAAAATTTTCCCAAGACACCCGATGAAGGCTGGAGGATACATCAGCCGAAACGTTGTGTTAGCAACAAACAAGATGATGACAAATATCCCTCAAATGTAAATAATGTAAATAATGCACATAATTCCTTGTCTCTTAAATATAGAACTGAAGCGCATTATATGTTTTCACAGACAAGTTATAAATGTCTTACACTTATTTTTAGGTGAAGTCTGTAATATCGTTTTCACCTAAAAATGTCATAGCAAACTTATGTGTACATGTATAAAGTGGATTCATTCTTTTGATACGTGCAGTGTTATGTGAACAGCAATATTTTTCCAGAGAATAATCTAGTTAAAACAACTGATTTATAACATTAACCCGGGTTAATAAATAGTCTTTAAGAGTCTGTAAGTGTTATGGTTTCTTGAAATTTTAAGATGTGGTGGTAATGGCTTATCGTTCGAGAGATCATCACTACACAGGTTTTATCGATGTTTCTTCAATTTGTAATTTGCCTGCTCTAATATAGCCATATATATATATATACTAAGTATTCAGGTAATTTCTTTTGTATTGCAAGAACATTTATATAATTGATCCTGAAAATAATATCCAAGTTGGATAATATCCTTCAGTTGATAGCCCTCTATAAAAACTGTCACAGTAATACAGCATGACAACTTTTACGAAAGGTGGTGAATAAAGAGAAAAAATCTCAAATAAATGTAAAGTTAAAAAAGAAAGTAAAAAGATCATATACACATGAGATAAAAATACAACTACCATAATTGTATTACTTCCCAAGTATTACAGCTATTGCATCGAACGATGATATTACGTACAGCAGAAGCGGAAAAGGTGGATGTTTTGAGTGACCATGTTGGTATTCTTTCACAGATGGATCTGTTGCTGCCACAAAGAAATGGAGTGTGATTTTGTCTATAGTTCTGTTTAGGCCTAGACCTATTCCGATTTAGTAGACATATTGTTACTGTGGTATTCTTATTGTGAACATTTCAGGTTTTAAGGTTAAATAGAATTATATTATCAAATATGTCCTTTTCTTAAAATGATAAGTAGTGATTTAAATGAGATTCAATACTAATACGAGCAAAAAAGAACGTATAACTGAGCAGCAAACATTCGCATGCCATTGCTCTTTTCAAAGTCTCGTGTCATAAACTCCATATTACAAATCTCTGAAAACAACAATAAACTACGACATGGTTTTAACCGGAGACATATCCGGCAATTGTTAACTGCTTGCCATATAACCAAACAATATGTTTGGTTGTCAATCATACTCAAGCACATATTTGATCCAATAAGCTCTGGCGTTAACCGACAAACCTTTTAGAGATAAGTGGAAATACATTAAGTAATAAATCTTATTTACAGAACAGGCTCTACAATGAATTCCGGCGATATACGAGAGATATTTAGCTCTTGTTTCTCGATGAAACCGCCACCATCTTGTGGATCTTCACTTTGTGTATGTTGCTACATCAGTCTACAGTACGATGATTTATCGAAAAATAATATGCTTGTTTTGTGGGAAGTTGTTGACCTGAATTGAAGTCCGAAAAAGAAAGTGTTGCTTTTTCCTTTTTCTTCGAGACATATTTGCTAATTAATTAAATTCAGGTAACCGATATAGTGTTTGGTATTTATGTGAAGTTAGGTATGTAAATTAAGTTATAAGCCATTTGAGGCTGGAAAAGAACTCCTAAGATTTTAATTAATCGAACGTATATCCTATAACAAAGCAATAAAATCAATGCATAAGTTGCCAAATACAAAGTTCATTATGAGCATAGAAAAGGACAAATGGACGAACATCTTAAGAGGATTATTTTCATTATTATGGAGTGTATATTGTCTCTTTGCTTGCTACCATCTGTATGTATGCGTAATTGTTTCTGGAAGTGGGTAAGTGTATGTCCTTTTGAATTTAATGAAATAAGTTTAAAAGCGTATTAATTTATGATATACTTTAAGTGCGTGAGACTTCATGTGATCAAATTCTGAGAGTTGACCGAAGTAGAGAAATAACAAAGCGAGAGCAAAACGCTGAAGGAAGGGAGAATTACAGAAATGTACACGCTCATACATACTCATATAAAACATATAGTCCCACTGTCAGTAGGACTAAAATATATTTACATTTATAGACCCATAGATTACAAAATTTCTTATAATTTTAAATCAAGTATATAAATGCGCGCGCGCGCGTTTTATGTACATTTATAAACGGCGATATTCATAGAACTAAAAGTAGCACTCAATTCTCATATGTGGAGTATATTTTTCTGAAGAAAACAGAGGTGGATTATAACGAACCTGATAAAGCAAAACGCACACACATACACACACACAGACGTGTGTGTTTGTGATTATAGATATAGACAGACAACTAGATACGTATATGTATTTACTTTGTGTGCATATGAGTTTGTGTGCGTACCCATGCATAACACGCACGCATACAGATACACACACAGACACACACACATATATTAATGTTGTTGGTGTGGGTGTAGGTGAGCGTGAAAGAGAGAGAGAGAGAGAGAAGGGGGAGTGAAAAAAGTAAATAGAGTTATTGTCGTGTTGTGTCTTCTCTTTAGAAATCAAGGGCTACTAACAATTTTATGACGGGAAAAACAATTCTTGGAATGAAGATGTTTCACTATGTAAGACAGCCATAGATGTAATGAAGTGAAACGCTTGGAAACACAATTTACGTAATATAGCTATTAACAGAGTAATTGCACAACTGATCTACAATACTGAATATGCTCATATATAGGAAATACTTAACGAAATTTCTATTGATTATAAAAAATTTAACCAGTTTGCAAATCGATGCACCCCCCCCCCCCCCCCCATAGTATTCGATGTTTTAATAATAATGAATGTTACAACTAGGTACAAATCAATGCTTTTGGAGGGATAGAATTGATTTATAGATTTAACTATTTATTTCATTGGATCATGATATAAAACAATCTACGTTGGCGACAGTGGGTTGGAAATCATAATATCAGAACTCATAACAGACATAAGTAAAGTAAACAGTGCTTTATCCGAAGCTCTACAGATTCTACAGTCGACAGATCTAGCAGATTTGCATAAAAAAACATTATTCAAAATAAGTTATCTTTAATGTTGATATACAAGATTTGGTTTGCATGAAAACGAGTGAAACATTTACAATGTCAGTAAAGAGGTATAGAGGGGAGTTTAAGACATTAATCATTGAGCTGAAGCCCAACCATTACAGTTGATAAAATAAGAAGGAACAAAGGAAAAGTAGTAGATTTTATTTAAGTATTAGATGATTTTAACGAATTTTGATGACTGGATATACGCTAAAAGAAGGAACACTGTAAAGCAACAACGAACGCACGAACAGAATGCAGAGTATTACAACTGAATTAAAGAGATGACAGATTGCCAAATGATGGTACCATTGCAAAAGTAGATTATCCAAATATAACTCCAAAAATTAAATCCACAAAGCCATAAAGCTCACGAATCAGCTAAGTTATATAGAGAGAGATTTGTAAGTTTTGGAGTGCAAATGACGCTGTAAATTTGAAAACATAAGATTCTCATAAATGCACAGGCACAATAATACACACGCACAGACACACACACACACACACACACAAGCAGAGTGTTTATTGTAACATAAATACTGAATTATACATCCATATATAGGTATATATGCGTATTCACCCATGAATGTAGAGACACACATAAATATATATATATATTCATGCATACATAAATACATACATACATACATTCATATATATACATACATACATATATACATACGACACTTCGATTTGTACTTCACCAACTCAATAGACTGAAATATTCTATAGAGACAAAATCCACCATTGAATGCTTTCTTGTTCTAGTGTACAAGAATGAGGCAAAATGACTATACACACACGTTTATTATAATACTTACTGCTTTATATGCTTATACTATTATATCTCTCTCTTTCTCTCTCTTTACCTATGTATCTAATTGTTTATCTATACATATACGTATACATACATACATACATACATACACAGACACTCATATATTGTGCAAATATAATACACGCATATACACAAATATATCCGTGTGTATACATTTACGAGTGCAAACAAAAGAAAAATACATTGAGGAAGTTTAACCTTAGAAATCCATATTACACGAGAAACCTATCAGACAATCTGGTGACGTCCAACTCTTCAGATTATTTGTTAAATTATTATTTCATGCAAAACAAGATGATTGTTACTAACCTATATTAGACGTAAGTGGATTCGCTCACTTTTTGGTGGTAAAACCAGCTTATTTCTACCATAGTTCTGTTACGATAGACATATGTTCACCTCATAAAATTGATAGGACTATCGTATTAGCGATTAAAATTTCTACTTAAATAAGTTATTACAATATGAGAACAGTCCAATGACTCAAGCCTGTAGGTCTCTAAAACATTAGACACCCTTATATATATATATATATATATATATATATATATATATATATATATATATATATATATATATATATATATATATATATATATATATATTAAATATATACCTTTATAAAACAAATTTTACAAAATATATAGTATCTGTTAACAGTCTTAGCCAAAAACTCACAGTTGAGTTTTTGTATATATATATGTATACATGTCTGTTAAAGGATAGAGCTCAAAATCAATGCATTGAAGATACTTTATTGCAGCAACAATTATAATAATAACAGAAACAACCACAATAAGCCAAACCTATGCACATTTCAATAGGGTATCCCGGAAAAATAAACCACATCATAAGATGTCTCGTAAAATATTGTAACAAAATTACAACATATTACAAATTTCTGGATACTCCATCTCATCAGGGTCGCATTATTGCCATCACCAATACCATTATTAGCAAAACACACACATACTCCAATATGTTCACCTCATAAAATTGATAGGACTATTTTACGAGACATCTTATGATGTGGTTTATTTTTCCGGGATACCCTATTGAAATGTGCATAGGTTTGGCTTATTGTGGTTGTTTCTGTTATTATTATAATTGTTGCTGCAATAAAGTATCTTCAATGCATTGATTTTGAGCTCTATCCTTTAAGAGACATGTATACATATATATATATATATATATATATATATATATATATATATATATGTATGTATGTATAAAACACACACACACACACACACATTCTCTGTTGTTGATGTTGAAATTCCACTGAAGGACCCTTGTATCAAGGTTAGAAATCGATTCTTTCTCTATTGGCAAGAAATCTTGAAATAAACTGAATAATGACATAGACACATAAATGCATGCATATATACGCACATAACATAGTTTCAAAGAAAACCACTAACCTAACTTGCAACACTTAGGAACGTAAGTCTAAAAATACCCGAGACCATTAATTGTTGAGCGATGCACTACATATGTTAATGTATAGCAGAAAGAACTCATTGTTTTTTTATATCTAAGAACTCTAAGAGATCGGAAATTCCACCAAAAACAAACATCTCAGTAAATTGAGGAACACCATAAGCTATAGATTAGGCAGTTTACAGATCATACATTTTAACATTTTCCTGTCGAATTGACTCTACCAAACTTCTGTTAATTTCGATTCCCACGGGTTAATGGAACACATATTCTTATTTTTTATTGCCCACAGGGGGCTAAACATAGAGGGGACAAACAAGGACAGACAAAGGGATTAAGTCGTTTATATCGACCCCAATACGTAACTGGTACTTAATTTATCGACCCCGAAAGGATGCAAGGCAAAGTCGACCTCGGCGGAATTTGAACTCAGAACGTAGCGGCAGACGAAATACCGCTAAGCATTTCACCCGGCTTGTTAACGTTTCTGCTAGCTCGCCGCCTTCTGCCAGCTCTCCGCCTAAGTGGAACACATATTCTATTACACTTCACCCAAGCCTTTCCTTTCTCCTTTCTGTTTTCTCGTTTTTTCTTTTTTTTGTGAATTCAAATTCTTTCCCGAATTTTCGCGTAGAGCCTCCTGGATTATTTTGAGTTTGAGAAGTTGTAGACTAGTTCATGGCTTAGGTATACAAATTCGCCAGATTAATATATAATCGGAGCATGAAACCCAATGTAGCTCACGTTTACATCATGTGTTTATAAAATAATAGATACATACATACACACATGCATACATGTATACATACATACATACATACATACATACATACACACATGCATACATGTATACATACATACATACATACATACATACACACATGCATACATGTATACATACATACATACATACATAAATACATACATGCTTACACACATATATAAATACATACATGCATACATGCATACATGACTGCATCCATACATACAAAATTACCTTGTTCATACATATGTTTGTCCGAGTGTGAGTGTATGCATCTAAAAACACACACACACATATATTACTATATAACTATATGAATAAGGATAAGATCATTATTTTAAATAACGATCAAATCATATGGCAGCATGGGAAGAAAAACCTTATAGGTAATTATTATTATCAAAATTATAAATAAGGGTATCTAAGAGATACCACCATACTTGAAAGAGCAATCAAAGCCTGACTCTAAAAACCACATCAAGTGTTCAGTACAGCACAAGGTGAAAGGACAGAGAAGTAAACTAGAAAAAATTGGATAATTCCAGACCCTGGGCTTCCGTTTCTGTATAAAAATACTTTGCCTTCGTCAATGAAATATACCAAGAATTGTATATAATAACATACATATACACACAACCATACGAATACTCACGTATACGCACGTGCAATACATATGCATGCACGTATATACCGCACCCAGTTCAGTTATCCATCCAGACACCATGTGCTGTATGGTCAAAATACCATCGCTGTGAATTTAATGACGAAGTGAATATATATTGATTTCTATATAAATAGGGATAAGAACGTCATTTTAAATAACGATCAAATCAAGTGGCAGTATGGGATGAAAAAACTTATAGACTATAATTATGATTAAAATAATAAATAAGGGTATCTAAGAGATAGCACCATGCTTGAAATAATTGTCTAAAAACTACATCAAGTGTTCAATATAGCACAAGGGGAAAAGACAAATAGATAAATAAACTATTACAAATTGGATAATTCCAGACCCTGGGTTTCTGGTTCTATATAAAAATACTTAGCCACTTGATGTGGTTTTTAGAGTCAGGTCTTGACTACTATTTCAAGCATGGTGGTATCACTTTGATACCTTGATTTTCACGTCTTATTTACAATCTTATAATATAATATAACATAATATAATATAACATAATATAATATAATGAAGTGATAGAATATTAAATGACCATTCTGATCGAGCTAGTACTTTCATGCATTAGACAATGCAATCTTCAGGTTAATGTAGTAGTGACAGTTATATTGTACAATTTACACAGTTGTACGTTACTTTTACTCTATCGCTTATACCTCTCATATTTACTTTCTCTTTTCTTTTTCTCGTTTCCCTGTCATATTTCTTGGCTCCCTCTTTCTTTAACTCCCAATTTTCCTCCTCGTTTATCTCCCCTGTACCTTTCCCTTTGTCTCTTTGATTTTTTCCAATCATTCAATCCCTCTGCCCCCTACCCCTCTCTCCTCCTTCCACGTGACCGGTGTTCGGCTAGCCATGAGCTTTCTTTCTTGGTCTGACTGCCGACCGCCAACATCTCTTATGACCATCTCCTATGTTCCTGCCTTTAGGCTTTCACTTTATACACATCAGCTCAATTTGATTCGTCCTCAGTTGAAAGATACCTGCTGTTATATTCTTGTTGTTTGTATTTGTAATTGTGTACCATGTTCTCTGTTTTTGTCTTTGTTGTGGCATACATTCTTTCCCTTTCTTACAAAAAATCTGATGCTCTAAGTTTACACTCTGGCAGGCGCCAACCAGATCGAATAGCCTCAAGTGTAACTTGAGGCTGTAAGGACATCTGGTAACTTGAGTGACGAAAGAAGGCCAAGAATGATCCGTCCTTTTTTCATATCCTTCTAATTGTTTTTCCTATCCGCCTTTGTATTTTCTATCTGTCCTGTTGATTTATTGTCCTCTATTGCGTTTTTTGTTCCATTATATATATATATATATATAGCTAGACTCTTCATCTATCAGAAATTAAAACGAATTTATCGCTACAAATGTTTCGAAGTCTCAATGGCTTTTGAAGTATTGCAGGGTGGTAAATCTACTTATAAACTGGAGCATCATGACAAAACTATTAAATATAATACAGTAGGCCGCAGATATCTGTATTTAATAAAGAAGTTATAAATCCTTATCTCACTAGAGAATACACAATACAGCGGAAGAAACAGTCGTACCTTACCTATATATAACACAATTGAAACTACAAAACTTCAGTCACATCCCAATCACCACCCATTAACGAATCTAAACTATCTAACTCAGATATTTTCCCATAACATCGGTCTTTCCTCTTCTGGGTCATCAAGCATACTAGCACATAACAGCACTCAAACAAACCAGACACATTATCATATTCTTCACAACCTCTTTAGCCACCATAACATCTTACGTAAGAAAAATGAAAATTCTGAACAAGATAACTAATAGGCTACAAAAATTGTCTTCTACGCAACTCATGATACAAACACCAAAATAATCCTCGGCAAAACTCATCATTATTACTATAGTTGTAATCGAATTACCGAGTGTGCTTAAACTACCTATATTTCATGCATTAATTTCAGTCATATTCACAAGCAAAGATACTTACTCGAGATGGTACTACTGCCCGTTTTACCATTTTTGCCAATACCACTATGGTTCAATTGATACTACATCACGCCCCATTCCACTTATTTCTAAATATATATTTTATTACATTTTGAATTTGTATTTTATAATATATTTTTCCATTTATATTATGCATCACATGTTGATTTCTAAATAATACAAATTGAATGCGTACTACTAATTGCTCTATAGGCTTTGTGAAGCATAATCGAATCGATAGTAATCTCTGATGTACATAAACCTCAACCAATTGCAACAATGTACTACAGACAGCATTCTACGCAATATGTCAACATGATGTCCTTCCAATACGGTTTTCTATATTTGTGCATGTACGTAATCTGGCACATATCCTCAGTTCACCAGACGATATGTCAATTTACATTTCGAAAATTATACAATAAATTGTCCCCTCTCTCTCTCTCTCTCTCTCTGTGTATATATATATATATATATATATATATATATATATATACCTGTGTGTGCGTTTGCATACGTATGTATGAATGTATGTATCAGTGTGTAATCATACATACATACATATATATATATATGTATGAATGTATGTATATATATATATATATATATATATATATATATATATATATATGTGTGTGTGTGTGTGTGTGTGTGTGTGTGTGTGTGTGTGTGTGTGTGTGCGTGCGTGTGTGTGTGTGTGTGTGTGTGTGCGTGTGTGTGTATAACATTCTTACCATTTAGCAAAACATGCTACACTAGGGAAATACTGAACATAATTCCTACATGATTACTTCCCTTTATCCACTTAATTAACTCTTTTGTCCTTGTGTCATCTATTATCATATGAAATCTCGTTTGAGAGCACATTGGCATTCAGTAGCTGCAATATTAGTACTATTTCAAGTGTCGTTGAATAATTACAAGTGTTGCATGTGACTGTTGGTAACATATTAACACCACACAATTTATTAAAAGAGATTATTCATACACCAATGATGTGTAGATTATTCCTTTTGTTCGCTACTTTCGATTATATAATACGTGTGTGTATGTGTGCGTGTGCTTTTATTTACGTTCACCTTAATGTTTTTGTCGTTTCCATTTACACCTATTAGCATACTGGTTTGATGAAATAACCACCAGATCGATATGATCTGTTAAATCTCTCGAAAGTGATCATCCGTTTAGCTGCCGTGTAAACACTCCATTTTACCTTCAAATGTGTGCATACAGGTGGTGACTGTTAGTTTTATGTTTTAATGGTTTTCCAGCTTTTACTGGAATAACTGAAGCAATTCTAAATTTATGATATGTTATAAAATATTGTATTGCTTTAAAATTTTGGCATAACGCTAGCAGTTTCGAAGATTGAAGGTACTCGATTACATCGACCCTAGTGCTGAACTGGTTCTTGTTTTATCGAACCCAAAATAATGAAAGACAAAATCGATTCTAGCGGAATTTGAACGCAGAACGTAAAGACCGATAAAATACCGTCGAGCAAGTTGCCCGGCTTGCTAACGATTCTGTTATCTCATTGCCTAAAATTATTATAAAAGTATAAAAACAATAAGGACATGCTCGGAACGAATACAACATTCTTTTGATGATTACATTAAAGAATGTTGTAGTTTGTAAGTTTATTGTATATGATGAACATATGTTCAGTGGTTTGCATTTTTCGTATAAGACCACTAAAAACGAATAGTTGATGAACTAAAGTTGATGAACTAAATAGTTGATGAACTAAATAGTTGATGAACTTAGGAATAATTTATCCTTTTTTAGAGTTTAGATATAATGTAATTCATATCACTTCGGTTTTTAGCACTCAGATGATTTAAACTATTTCAATTGATATTTTTCTTTGTGAAGATATAAATATATTTTTTCTGAAAGTGCGCCTCAAATTGATTTTTTATGGTACAGTATTATCAGATTATCAGGGGCAAAGATCGTAAAAGTCATTGACTTTTTTTTCATAAAGATTTGCATGTAATATATCCAGATAAATCTATATCATTAAATAATGCTATATTTTTTAAATGTCTTATGTATTTGGATAAAATTGTATCAAATTTATTTGCAGATTTTTAAAATGATGTAGATACTGATTACATCACCTCTAAAATATTTTCCGTTAATCCAATATAATCTTTGGAAATTCAATTATCAGTTTTATATTCTTTGCCTAATAAACTATCTACTCGTAAGACATTAATCATTTAGTGAATAGCTTATCGGGTTATTTGGTTTATACATGTTGTTGTTGTTGTTGGCACTCCGTCGATTACGACATCGAGGTTTCCAGTTGATCCGATCAACGGAACAGCCTGCTCGTGAAATAAACGTGCGAGTGGCTGAGCACTCCACAGACACGTGTACCCTTAACGTAGTTCTCGGGAATATTCAGCGTGACACAGTGTGACAAGGCTGACCCTATGAATTACAGGCACAACAGAAGCAGGAAGTAAGAGTGAGAGAAAGTTGTGGTGAAAGAGTACAGCAGTGTTCGCCACCATCCCCTGACGGTGCCTCGTGAAGGTTTAGGTGTCTTCCCTCAATAAACACCCACAACGCCCAGTCTGGGAATCGAAACCGCGATCCTATGACCGCGAGTCCGCTGCCCTAACTACTGGGCCATTGCGCCTCCACAGGTTTATACATACATACATACATAAATACATACATACACATACACACAGAGGCACACACACACATATACACATACACACATATATATATATATGCACATATATGTATTTTTGTGTGTTTGCGTGTGTTTGTGTGTGTGTACATATATATATATATATATATATATATATATATATATATATATATATATATATATATATATAAGTCATTCTATGATTGGCAACGCACTGCTTACATGAGTTACGAGTAAAATTGTAACGCTGTCATCCAGCCTGTGAAAGCAATAGCCAATGCTTCCTCAAATCACAATATGTGATCTTAAATAAGGAACACCCACTTAAAATAATATAATCTTATCTTAACTAAAAAGACGGGACAATCGTATATCTGCTCGACCATGATTCATATCGTACTAAATAGCAAATCAGTATTGGATATCTCGGCATGTAGCTGACAAGTTGTGGATGTGGCCGCGAGCCAAGTCAAAGGTGATTGCCCGACTCGGTGTTTTGGATTGTGTTGTCATTTATGGCAGGGGAATTTTGAAGAGTTCAATGACATGTAAGTGCTAGTTGCTCAGTAATACATGCCATTTAGGTCGTGTCGAAGGATGTAGCTGTCTTAATTTTCATTTCCTGTATTACGTTTGTGTCGTTTGTGAAATACAAACACGTATATAGACAATCATACACGAAGTCACACGCACACAGTCGCACATTCACAAACATTTTCACGTACAAATATTGTTTTTCATATTTATCAACGATTTCATATTATTATTATCCTTATTATTATTGAAATTATTATTATTATTATTGTTATATTATTATTATTATTATTATTATTATATTATTATTATTATTATTATTATTATTATTATTATTATTATTATTATTATTATTATTATTATTATTATCATTATTATCAACATCATAATCATTGTCGTCGTCATCATCATCATCATCATCATCATTATTTATTTATTATGAAGGAAATAGAAAGTGTGATCCAAACTGGCACCCGTACCAGTAACATAGAAACAGAAGCAGCTTGAATCATAATAGTGAAAGTCACGATAAAATCAACAAGTGAATAAAAGGCTCGAAGCAGAGCGTGAAAAGTGATGGATAAAAGTACGTGGAGCAAGGATCCTACTATACTAAAACGAATGAAAAAGAAATGTAATCATGGCAAGTATCAGATATATATGAATGCATATAGTTTCCCTTGCCTGCTTCCAAGTTCTTGCCGTCTTCTTAAACTTTTTAAAACGCCAAGGACGAGTACGGACGAATACTTGGTGGTGTGGATGAGGAGAAAGGCAAAACACAGCAATTGTCCGTCAGTACTGAAGACAAGAAGATAACATTTGATGCGAAATCGAAGATCACGCAAAACCATTAAGGCCAAAGCAAGAACGAAAGCCAATTCCGAAATCGCCAAAAATAAGCGACAACAGTAAAACGCTCCAGAATAACATCAGTGTTAAAAAAAGAAAAAAAACAACTAAATCAACAAACGCTAAATCTGCAACTTCACCAATAACAAAAGCAACCTTGGGGAAACGCACAAGAGCAAAAACAAGTCACGTGATAAAGTTCAGAAAAATAGCAACACAGATTGTGGTACTTCAGAAATTCCTAGCAGTTACGAAGACAATTATCTGTTCTTTGAGAATAGATAAATGGCTCCTCTCCGCACTAAGTGGTCGTTTTAAAGACACATATCACTTTGATTTTGCTCAGTCAATGTTACATAACTTACAAACACAGATCACTAAATTTGGATCTATTGGCCCAGGATTTACTGCACTGATGATCACTTGCAATTCTTTTGAGGACTCTGTCAATTTTCGGCCGGTTAGAATCGGAGAGTGTCCGTAATATTTGAAAGATTTTTATGTGAACATCAAGAAAGATAATGCTTTTCTGGAAATATACTTTGTTGCTTCGAATGAGAAAAAATGTTTCAATGTTTTAGGTGTCGGGAATCAATCTTGGAATAAACCCTCTTATTAGTGCTATGACGGAATGAAATATTACACTCACTCGTGATTCTGCTGAAGTGTTTATAGGAGATGAGTAAAGAAAATCTTCTCCCTCTACAGACAAAGGGTTCGTCATCTGCACTATATGTGACCCAGTGTATATCACATGAAGTAGATCGGATGCATAGTCATAGAAACAGTTACTGGAATGTAAAAGTGTCATTCCGGATAATGAAATTAGATTAGGGCTGTATTTAATTAGGAAATATATGGAGTAATCATCAGAAACATAAATAGAATATACTAATGATTAGCGATAAAATACATTATAATAGAAAGGAATCTAGTCAGGAAAACACAAATAGTGATGAAATGGCATTATATTGCGACCGAAGTGTGGACAAGAAAAGGGACTCGATTATTTCTTCGATGTGGAACACAAAGATTGCGTGCTGACTATTTCCATGTGCCCAATGCCAAGACGATGCCGAATCCGGACCTGGAATCCTGAAATTTTGGATTCCAATGTTTTCATTACTGCGATTGTTTTCGGCGATTTTTTTTTACATGATGTTTTGCGACGAATATGATTATCATTGTGGTATGACTCTGGAGGAGGCAATTACAACAAATTCTCCAAAACAAGTCAGAGATCTGTTTGCAGATCTTCCCAGTCGGGGTCAGTTGTTTAAAAGCTAATACATACATACGTACACACACATACACACTCATACATACGTACATACATATTTTTATACACACACACATAAAGATAGAGAGACAGACAGACTGCTAGATAGATAGATAGATAGATAGATAGATAGATAGATAGATAGATAGATAGATAGATAGATATATAGATAGATAGATATGCTGTTTTAAGAGTCAGCAAAACATATACTCAATACCGTAGCAGAGACTAGTAATATTTTATTTTAATCGAGTCAGTCTCTTGCTACTATCACTTTTGCCAATAGCTGCGCTAGGTTTTCAGACCAGAACCTGTGCAACCACCGGCGAAACTTAGAGTAACAAGAAACTAACTTGGCCAAACTAAAATGTGTGTATGTGTGTGCGTGTATCTGGCTAGTAATTTAGGTATGTTTTTTTCTTGGAGATTTACGAGTCTTTCGCTAAAATCAAACTGGTTACAAAGTGACGAGGTTTTTATTATTTCACTCAGGATAGATCTAAACGAGAATGATGTATTTATGTGTAAGTATGTCAAAGACCGATTCTCCTTGCCAAAACTTATATATGTGTATACATAATATATGTGAAAATATTATTCTAGACAACACTGTATGATTGATCAGCATCATCGTGATTGTGAATAATGCATTCGTTGCTGTCTACAATAATATTGTCACAAACACCGCCGTTCCATCGTTGTCGTAGTCGTGATCTTCATTCTACACCATTCAACGTCGTCGTTGCCCTCCCCTCCTCCTCCTCCTCCTCATCATCATCATCATCATTTCAATCACCATCGTTCTCATTGTCGTCATCATAGGTTATTTTGACTCGTTAATATATAAACACACACACTCTCACTCTCTCTTTCTCCCTCCCTCTCCCTCTCCCTCCCTTCCTTTCCCCCCTCGCTCTCTCTCTCACACACACATATACACCCCCCCCCCACATACAAACACACCTACAAGGCTGTATTCGCTTGTATTTTTCTGTGTTGCTTGTAGATGATGTCTGCCAACACAACGAGTTTTGTTTAGTATTCCTGCCAATATACTAAAAGACTCAGAAATATCAGCGCAAAAAGAATGAAAAACAAAGAGCACCATTTTGTGGAAGCGTAAGCACTCTCTCTCTCTCTCTCACACACACACGTAAACACAAGCACACACCCACACGCACACACACACACGCACACACACACACACACACGCACACACACACACACACACACTACAAAACAAGTGTAAATGTTTGAATAGTGCCGTTGACTGGAATTTGCCAGTAGATTTTATGTAAATCCTAATATTCTTAGGCCATATTGTATCATAGTACAAGTTTTATGAACGCTTGTCCTGGCCTTACTTGACAAAAACTGATCTGATTATTCAAAATAACTTGATGGTACAAATGGTAGTCACATAGGTGGATAATACGAGGCGTCCACATTTAAAAGCAAGCCTAAAATATGATTAAATTAATGAAGAGTTTGAGACACATGGATAGCAGTGAATGTACTTCCATAACAGCTTGGGAGTTGGGAGTTGGCATCTAGATGTATAATGTTCGAAACTTAGAAAGATAACCGAAGAGCGATTAGCGGAGATGAAAGTAAAAGAATGCAATAGTTCACCATTGATGTAGCAGAAGTATTTGAGAGAGATACTAACGTTAATATTGATAATAAATACTAAGCAGTAAAACAAATATTCGCTGCAGTGCCTGCTACATTATAGACCCTTATAATAGGGTATTCCTTGGGAGCAGATCTGTCGCTCGATAAACATTGAGAGAGAGAGAGAGAGAGATAGAGAAAGAGAGAGAGAGAGAGAGAGAGAGAGAGAGAGAGAGAGAGAGAGAGAGAGAGAGACTGTCGAAAGTGGTTGAAATTCCCGTGAAGATTAATTGACAGCTGACAAAAAAAAAGAAGAGCTAGCATTGATAATATATAGATGGTTGATTGAACTTGGTTTTAATTTTTGAGGCTGCGGTCTCCATACGGCTTCTGACTCTGTAGAGTTTTGAATGTATGGACAGGGTCCGCGACGAGAGAATGTAAAAGAAATTTTGAAGTAGTTTCTAGGTGAGAATATTTGAGTCTTTGTAGTTTACTTTACTCCAGTTGCTTCGAATATATGTACTTCCGGATATATATTATACCATCGATAAATAGTCACTGGTTGTGGTAATGAATGCGCAATGATGATAATCACTAATATAACACATGCTGAAGTAACTGGTTTGTAGTGTCGGGTTATATATCAATTTTCCCCTCAAGTAAGGTTGCGTGGTTTAATTAGAGCTGTATGACAGAATCCACGGTGGATAGCACTAAGATGGTGGAATAATCCCCTTATTGACAATCAGAGACATAAAGCTCGCAATAGCGAGCGGGCCATTTAAGCAGAAGAATACGTATTTATCATAACCTCTTTAACATTCATAAAATCGAAGCTAGTTGCACGTGCTTATATTATAATGTTTCCAATAGGACACGCTATAATAGAAATGAAAGGTAGCCACACATTTCACAGGCCACAACAATCTGCCAAAATGCAGCCAACAGCCCAGGGCGACGATCCTCCTTCCCAAAGCAACGTTTTATGGAGACATTCACACCAAATGATAACAGATTCGCTGCATGATTAAAAACACAATCAAAGAAACAATTACTTTCAGAAAATATTTATATAAGAGCAATAATTTAAAAGTAGGGTCAGGGAAGTTACTCATTCACTGTCCCTATTTATCAGGAAAATCTGAACGACGGAAATGACTTCTCCACTGTGACATACATCATATTTCCTTATACTACACCGCATTCACGTAGATTGAATAATTGTCAAATCTGTATATTGGAATGTGATTTTTACACGCGAAACTTAGATCAATGTGGAGCTGCGTCTATCTATTATGGGATAATTATATCTCAAGTAAATATGTTGAATGCTACATTCTTCTAATTATCATTATTATTACTTTATATCAAAATTTTTGTTGGAAATCCTGGAGTCCGGCATGCGTAGCGGGCTTGCTACCTGTAGCTTAGGGTACCATGCAATCGTTCTTTTCAGCTATCCAGTACTTTCCTGATTATTCTGGCCGTGCCAAGAAAACAAAACCTTTGTAACAGTTCTACTAGGCACTCTATTCCAATTTCCTTTATATTCCTCTTGATGCTGTCTGATACTGTTCTCAAGGACCTAACAATATTTGGCACTACCTTCACCTTCATTTTCCATAGCTAGTCTATTTCGTACTAAAGAAGGTTGTATTTATCTATGTTTTCGCATACCTTCTTGATTATTCGTTGGTTAAAGGGGCGTGAAACAATCAACTATGTAACACATGTGGTGCATCTTGTCGATCACTGGTAGGTCCGGCCTGTTATGGTCTAGTACCTAATCTGTTTGGATTGGTAAATCCCAGAGAATTTTCCTTATCTCAAACTCCGCCACTCTGTGATTTGTGTTCATACCACGTCTGTATTCTTCTTCTTTTTGTTGTTGTTGTTGTTGTTGTTGTTGTTCTTCTTCTTCTTCTTCTTCTTCTTCTTCTTCTTCTTCTTCTTCTTCTTCTTCTTCTTCTTCTTCTTCTTCTTCTTCTTATTATTATTATTATTATTATTATTATTATTATTATTATTATTATTATTATTATTTATTCTTATTATCATTATTCAGTAGTTTTATTTTTATAGCGTGCTTTCACTTCAATACCGAGCGCAGCTCTGTGTGCCTTGGGTATGTGCTGTGGTTTGCTGTGATGCTCTTATGGTTACTGTATTGAAAGTGTTTTTGCGTAGGATGTGTGCAGTGCCCAGTAGTGCAATTTTCTTTATGTTATATATACTTGTAAGTCCTGGTGTTTTTGTTATGTATTTCTGTGAAGATTTTTTTAAATTATACCTAAGGCGCCCACTATGATAAGAATTGTTTCTGTTTTTAGATTCCACATTCGAGTTACCTCAATTTCCAGGTCTTTGTATTTTGAAAGTTTCTCCATTTCTTTTAGGGAAACGTTGTCATCTGGTGGTATTGATACATCAATTACAAAGCATTTTATCTTCATGATCTCTATTATTATTATTATTATTATTATTATTATTATTATTATTATTATTATTATTATTATTATCATCATCATCATCATCATCATCATCATCATCATCATCATCATCATCATTATTATTATTATTATTATTATTATTATTATTATTATTATTATTCAGGCAACGAGCTAGCAGAATCGTGCGCACGCCGGGTAAAATGATCGGAGGCATTTCGTCTGACTTTACGTTCTGAATCTAAATTTTCAAATTCTGCCGAGGTCGACTTTGCCTTTCATCCTTTCATGGTCGATAAATTAAGTACCAGTTTATTACTAGGGTCGATGTAATCGGGTGTCCCACTCACCCAAAATTTCTTGCTTTGTGGCTATAATACAAAGGATTATTATTATTAAGGAGGGGAGCTGGCAGAATCGTTAGCACGCTGGACGAAATGCTTAGCGATATTTCGTCTATCACTATGTTCTGAGTTTAAAATCCGCCGAGGTCGACTTTATCTCTCATCCATTCAGGGTCGATAAATTAAATACTAGTGACACACTGAGTTTGATCTAGAAGTCACACTTACTTCAAAGGAAGAAGTAAAATGGTTGAAAGGAGAGGTACAAAGAAAAAGAGAAATAAAAGGTGTTAAGCAGAGGAGGTATGAGTGGCAAAGTGGGAGAGGAGAGAAAAAGAGAGTGAGAGTGAGTGGTGACTGAAAGGACAGTGATGCTTCTCTTTTTGTTTTTAAATGTTTATCATTAATTTAAGAGTAGAATGACGCATATATTGAAAGAAAAGTAGATACATACATAGATACATACACACATTATTAAATTAAAAGTGGAGAGGGGAGGGACAGAGAGGAAATGAGACAGAGAGAGAGAGAGAGAGAGAGAGAGAGAGAAAGAGAGAGAGAGAGAGAGTGACGGGGACAGTGAGTAGTGACCAAAACGAACGTGGCATTCATTTTGTGATTTTAAATGTTTATTAGTATTCTCAGAGTGGACTGATATATACATCGAAAGAAAAGTAGACACTTAGATCGAAAGAAAAGTAGATACATAGATACATAGGCATATTGTTAAATCAAAGATAAATAACTACAGCAAATATTGGATGTCACTTTTACTATTCATTAACCCACGAGAATAAAATTAACGTGCAAGTGGCTGAGTTCTCCACAGACATGCATACCATTAACGTAGTTCTGAGGGAGATTCAGCCTCCCACAGAATGTGACAAGGCTGGCCCCTTTGAATTAAAGCTACAACTAATTTTGGCCAGCTGAGTGGACTGAGCAGTGGTTGGAAGAGAACGAAAAAATAGTTCCTATGTAGAGGCAGGAAAATCGTTTTAGTCGTTAGGGTCACTATGGATATTAATCCAGTCCTAACAAAGGCATTTGTTGGTCTCACAAATCTTGAAGTCAATCCCCCAGATAAACACGGATGCGCAGGCTGTCGTTATCAAACTGAGCGTGAGTCGAGGGCGAAGTTACTACACGACTTGCTATCGTAATGCTAAGCTTTATAATTTTGGTGTTTTCAATTTGCATATATTTATAGTGAGAAAGCTTTCTGTGTTCCTTTCTTGAGACATTTTAATCTTGTGGTTCAGATATATCTAATAAAAGACAAGTTCCTCTGTTGTAGTCCTTGATCACAATGTCTGGTCGATTGGAGTCAATTTTTCTATCTGCTTGTATTGGGAAGTTCCAAAGAATTGTGATGCCCTCACCATTTTCTACATCCTCTGGATGGAACCTGCACCACTTATCGTGGAATTTAATTTTGTAGTTTTTACAAGCATTGCAGTGATGGTACTGCCCTAGTTTGTCATGTCTTATGAGGTACTCATTTTCAGCTAGGACTGGGCAGCCAGAAACAGCATAATCAATTGTCTCCGTGAAGTTTCCGCAAATTCTGAGCGAGGGGTCAGATCCATATTTAAGGGCGTTTGCATGGTAGTTTCTGGTAGGTAAGCTCTGATCTTGCGCTGAAATAACAAAACTTTCTGTTTCCACTCTCAGACTTGTCCCTTGTAACCATTGGTGTGTTAGATTTTGATCAGTATCTGGCTTGGACAGGCGGTTAGAGTATTATCTATGCAGGAGTTGCCTTCCAATTGTCTTCAATATTATTCATGCAGGCCTTCTTTGCTTTTCGTTTGATGTTTTTTGCATCAGCGGTGGGTTTCTCACTATTTGTATCTTGTTGTTATTTTTGATTGTTAATTTCTAAATCAGGAGAAGCAAGGGTAGGTCTGTCAGTATTTGGATGCCTTTGGTTATTCTTATTGTTAACTTGTAGACAAAGAGATTTAAAAAATGTCCTTCATGATTGAAGCTTGCTTGGAATCTTCATGCTTCAGTGCAGTTGTTGCATCAAGGTATGTTTCAAGGCCTATTATTGCTGATTTGAAGGATTGTTTGAGCTGTATCATATTCGTACGGCTCATGTTTGTACTATTTCCATAGTCTTCTAGGACTGTACTTCTCACACAATTTCCAGTGAACAAACTTGGCTACATTATCGTGCCTCCTTTTGTATTCATTTTGGGTTGGTTTGCTATCTATGCTCGCTCACAATCTGTGAGATTGTTTCGCTCTTGTTGTCACACATCCTACACTCTTTGGAACTTGAAGTTATTAATTTTCAGAAATTGTTCCTGGGCGTTGCATATCAATGCCTGAGTGCATCCCTTCAAATCACTTTTCCTTAACCACCTCCAGGTATTAATCACGTCTTTTCCTTCGATTTCTTTTTTGAGGTATTTCCCATGCATTGGTTTCATTTCCCAGTTGTAGAATCTTTGTCCTTCATCATTTTTATTTAATGCTTTTGATTGTCATATTTTCACTAGGTATCGTGTTGCTATTTATGACAGTGACAAACAAATATTCAATAAGACTGTTTTCTTCATTGACAATACAGATCTTGTATCCTATGAGATTTCTTCCCACGTATCTAGGCACATACAGTCTATCGATATCCCTTTTAGGGTGAAATTCCTTGTTTATTGTTATCACTTTCCTGGTTTTTCTATCCATTTCCCCAAGCTCGTTCTTCTTCCAATTAACAACATTGCACCACATCACATTAATGAAACAGTCTATATATTCATTACCCTCATCTTGTTCTTTGTTTTTTTAGTCTACTCTTCATAATTAATTTGGTTCTTCTGGTTTATCCTCGCCTAAAGCTTTCCTTCATCATACTCTCCTTCACTTTGTCATATTCCAACATATACCCAGAATCTTATAACTATCCATCTTACCAACCTTGATTCTCTTGTCGCTGGGTAATTTTACACTAACGGAGGACACTACTTTGCCTTTTTTAATGATCACTGATGATCTTTAAGTCATCCATATATAACAGGGTGGTTTAACTTTTCTTCACTTTTCAAGGTGTACCCCGTTATCACTTTTCGTAATATCTCTGTGAGACATGCCATACACATCACAAGCAACGGCAGACTATCTCCCTGAAATATGCCACCACTGATGTTAACCTTCGCCATAAATTTTCCACATGATGTTAACACTGTATTCCAAATTTCCATTGATCTGATGAAATGCAAAATATTATAGACACCGGCACCAACTCAAGACTTTCTAAAATCCAGGAATAGGGGACCATGTCATAAGGTTTCTTACGCCATACTCAGATTAAAATGTTTTCTCCTGCAGTCGTTCAGAACTATTCAGTTTATCGAAAGTCGATTCTCTGTTCCTGGGATTCTCCACCTGCATCCTTTTCAGTCATCTGGATGTTCGTCATTCATTTCCAGGAAATCGTACCCACAATTAGATGTTATTCCTGTCATCACCTTCCACATCAAGTGTAGAGAGGAGATTAGCTGGGGTCCATTTGGCAATGAACTGTTTTACCGGGGTCCATTTGGCAATGAACTGTTTTACATGTGGTCATCCACGTTGGGATTTCCACCCCGTTGCTGATTAATTTATCCATTTGCGCAGCTATTCTTTTGTGTAATGCTAGAACAGTTTTCAACCAGTATCCTTCCAGTTTCGAGCCTTTGTATTCTGCTTGGTCACTATTTCAGTTGTTATTTTTTTATTGTTCCGTTCCACTTCATTTTTCTCGGATCTTAATTCCTTCAACTATTCAGCATCTCTCTTATGATTTCTTCCATTATCCTACATGTTACTCGAAATCTACTTTCTTCATTGTCCTGTTTCTTACAGCTGTTAACCTTTCCCTTCAGCTGCTGATAAACCCATTTCTGATCCTGTTGGAGCAATCTATTGATTATAAATTTTTTGGTCATATCTTTTAATTTTCGTAGCTTTTGCCTACAGTTTTTGATTCAATTCTTCAAGTACTACACTTAAGCACTTTTTCTTGATTCTATATCTACGTTCTAGTTCCTGTTATTTCACCTTCTTCCTGATTTCACCATTCTTCTTTCTTGCTAGGATATCGATATGATTTTGTACTTTGTTCATTGATTGCTGTATCCTTCTTTT